>NC_065512.1:1762307-1766741 GCF_006386435.1 Epinephelus moara
AGATCTGACATTTTCCAGTAACCATTCATTTCTGTACATCTATCACCATAATAAATAGAATTGATAATTTACTACTTGAAGTGTGAGATGGAGATGACGACCAGCAGGTTGAGAGTCACAGTGAACAGAGCGATGAAATAGAGAAGACTGAAAAGAAGCACAGCCTCAGTGAGAGAACGCTTTGGCTTCCTGCAGGAGGAGTTGAGGAGTTGTGGAAAGCAGAGTTCACTTTCTTCCAGGGTCTCCATCATCAGAGATAAAGGATCAGATGAGAGGCTGCTGGGCTCTGCTTTTTGACCAAACCTCTCACAGTTGATTTATCACTTTTCTCCACTCCATCCCATCAGCCCTTTTGCTGTACTGCAGGTGTGGCCAGCCAGTCAGAAACTGAGCTGAATGAATTACATCACTTCATGACAGCACACACTAACACACATGAACTCCCACGCTTCATCCACCCATCCATCTATTTTCATCCGCTTATCTGAGGCTGGGTCGCGGGGGCGGCAGGCCAAGCAAAGCTCATGGCCACAGGTGAGGGTTGGTATGTAGATGGACTAGTAAATCGAAAGCTTCGCCTTCAGGCTCAGCTCTCTCTTGGTCCATCTCACACTCCATTCTACCCTCACTCATGAACAAAACCCTGAGATACTTGAACTCCCTCGCTTGAGGTAGTAACTCTCCCCCAACCCGAAGAGGGCAATCCACCGTTTTCCGGCAGAGAACCATGACCTCAGATTTGGAGGTGCTGACTCTCATCCCAACCACTTCACACTCAGCTGCAAACCACCCCAGTGCATGCTGGAGGTCACAGTTTGATACGATAAGATAAACTTTATTGTCTCACGTGGGAAATTTGTTTTGGGCACATAGTGCGACATAGCTGCATAGCAGATACAACCATCATATACAAACAAGACACACAGTAGACAACCATGTAGTACGCAAGGCGCAGATTTGAATAAAATAATAGTGCAATTAGGACCACTGGATGAAATAAATACAACTATATTAAATATCTACTTTATCATATCAGGCAAGGCTAAAAGAATAAAAGCTCCTTAAGGTTGCACTACCCCTGGAGGTAATCATAAAAAGTGCAGTAAAAAAACAAAAAAAAAAACCCTTCCACCTCCTGGCTGTGCCTCAAGATCCTGTCCATAAAAATCACAAACAGGACTGGTGACAAGGGACAACCCTGGCGGAGGCCAACACCCACCGAAAGCGTGTTTGACTTTACCCCAAGTATGCGGACACAGCTCTCAATTTCAAGACCCCCCGAGGGACGCGGTTGTAAGCCTTCTTCAAGTCCACAAAGCACATGTAGACTGGATGGGCAAACTCCCACAACCCTTCCAGCAGCCTTGCAAAAGTGAAGAGCTGGTTCATTGTTCCATGGCCAGGACAGAATCCGCATTGCTCCTCCTGAATTAGAGGTTTGACAATCAGTCAGAGCCTCCTTTCCAGCAACCTCGAGTAAACTTCACCCAGGAAGCCGAGCAGTGTGATACCCCAATAGTTCATCCCGGTTCATCCCGGTCTGCCGCTCTGCAGGCACCGTGCCCGACCTCCAGGCGACACTAAAAAAGCTGTCAGCCTACACAACACAACAGCTTCCAGAGCCTTCAGCATCTCAGGGCGAATCTCATCCACTCCCGGCGCCTTGCCGCTGGGGAGCTTTTTGACTACCTCAGCAACCTCTGACAGGGATATGGGCAAGGTTCCCCCAAGTCTTCAGGCTCTGCCTCCTCCACGGTGGAAGTGACCGCTGGGTACCGGCCAACCGGTACCTGTCTGCTGCTTCCGGAGACCCCTGGGCCGGCCAGACCCGAAAGGCCTCCTTTTTCAGCCTGACGGCCTCCCTCACTGTGGGTGTCCACCAGAGGGTTCTCAAGTTGCTGCCAGGACAGGCACCGACAACCTTCCAACCACAGCTCCTAGCAGCTGCTTCCATAATGGAGGACCTATCGGATTAAATGTCCCCCAACCATGAGAAATTCTTCTGGAGGTGGGAGTTGAAGACCCACGGACAGGGGCCTCAGCCAGATGTTCCCAATTCACCCTCGCTACACGTTTGGGTTTACCAGGTCTGTCCGGCAGCTTCCCCCGCCATCTCATCCAACTCACCACCAGGGTGGTGATCAGTTGACGGCTCTGCTCCTCTCCGACACAAGGCAGCAGATCTGATGACACGACCACAGAGTCGATCATTGATCTTTGGCCTAGGGCGCTCTGGTACCAGGTACACTTATGAACCTCCCTGTGCTTGAACATTGTGTTTGTTATGGCCAGCCCATAGCTCGCACAGAAGTCCAATAACATATGCCACTTGGGTTCAGGTCAGGCAGGCCATTCCTCCCAATCACCCCCCTCCAGGTTTCTCCGTCATTGCTCACATGAGCGCTGAAGTCCCCAAGAAGAACTATGGAGTCCCCAGGTGGCACCCCATCCAGGACACTACCAAGAGACTCCAAGAAGGCCGGGTACTCCGTACTGCTGTTAGGTGCGTACGTACAAACAACAGTCAGAGACCTTCTCTTTGCGACTCGCAGCGGCATTGAGATGACCTTCTTGTCTTCCAGGTAGAACCCCAATACGGTGGCGCTCAGCCAGGAACTTGTGAGTATCCCCACACCCGCCCAACACTTCTGAGTGAGGTGCTCACGTTCCAAAAAGTCAGTTTCATCAGGGTCTTCTTGAATTGCCACTTTGCCTTGAGAGACCCTACCAGGGGCTATTAGCCCCGGACAACACAGCTCCCAGGTTCACAGGGACACGCAAACCCCTCCACCATGTCAAGGTGGTGATTCTCTTGAAGTATTCACATATGCGCAAAGAAATGCTGAGTCACCACTCTGAGTCTGTTTAGAGGGCTGAAAAGAACTGAGTGTGAAAACACCCTCAGATACCCTCAGGTTGCCCCCATTCATCTGCAACTGTTCCCTTGTGCCAAGTGACTGGTAAGAAAGATGTTCCAGAGTATTTAGAGGAGCTTCTGGCAGTGCTTTTACACCTTATGGGTAGATCTGTCATGAAAACTACTGTTGTTGAACAATATATTGTCACAGAAACATTTGCAATAAACATATTATCATTATATCAGTGACATAAAACGGTTTCAGAATGACAATAATATTAGGTACACCCTTTTCAAAGAGATTTTTTTTTTTAATTTTGAAAAAAATCTTTATTGACTTATGCAATATCTGGTCCTTGATCATTTTGCTAAAGTAATATTTTTGACAGGCCTTTTTTGTTAAGGCAATATAGTGACATATGAAACTTCTGATGGTTCATTAAAGCACTATTCCACTAAAGTGCTATATAGATTATTTACTATTTTAAGATAAGGGCTATACAGCGATAAAGGAGGTTCTTTACCTTGCACTACCAGACTTGCACTTTTGGATGTGTATTATTGTATATTACTGTGTATTCTTTTTATTTAACTCCTTTTATTACTATGCTATTCTTTTATACTACTTAATTTTGTACAGGTTTTAACTATTTTTTTACTTGATTATGCACTGTACTGTGGAAGCTGCTGCAATTTCGTTATGCACCAAGTATGATGACAAAGAAATTCTGATTCTGAATTCTGATTCTGATTCTGATTCTTGTGACTGCAAGCAAAATAACCCTTTGTGGTACTGTTTAGCACCATATTTGTTAGAGCAATATTGTGTGAAATGACAGCTCAAATGATTCTATATAGCACCATTTGTCAAAGGTGGTAGTAGTGGCAAAACAGGTTGATTTGGAGCTAAAGAACTGATTTTGGCTTCTATTTTACCAGTTTTGTACCTCTACATTATATTTTACCTTAGGCAATTTAATATATTTGGGTACAGCTTATGAATATTAAATAAGGAAGCTTAAAGCAAATTGTTACATACTAAAGTTTATTGCAGCCTAAAATGCAACTGTCGACCTGATTTGAATTGAGATGGGATTTTTTTTTTGTTCATGGTTGTGATGAAGAGACTGGGGAAGAAAATTACAGTTAGCCCCACTTCAAAGTAAATGTAAAGGTTGTTTCCTCAGTTTTTGATGCTGACTGAGTTTTCTGACTGTCCAACAACATATGTTGGTCAGATCACACAGTGGCTCTGCCTCAGTTCCAAAAATGGGATCTAGTCCAAGGCAGAAAAAGGAAAACTAAAGCATGTTGTTTTGAAGTTACTGTATATAACACCAAATTAAGAAAATAAAGAGAAGAGAAAATATAATCACACTTTGTGTAGATTTCTGTGACAAACTTTATAGAAGAAATAACAGGTAGCATATTTTTACATTTGTTCAGACTTTTGGATTTTGTGAAGTCAGTTACATCAATAAGTATTTCATCCCTTCTTCACAGAAAAGTAATATCTTATTCCAAATGGCTTCACTGCACACTTGGACTTGTGGACTTTGTGGGCATATTCTGAGTGC
>NC_065512.1:1767708-1770735 GCF_006386435.1 Epinephelus moara
AATGAACCATTCATTTCTGTATGACTATCATTTTAATAAATGAATTAGTATTTTGCTACTTGAAGTGTGAGATGGAGATGATGACCAGCAGGTTGAGAATCACAGTGAGCAGAGAGATGAAGGAAAGGAGACTGTACAGAAGCACAGTCTCAGTGAGTGATCGCTTTGGCTTCCTGCAGGAGGAGTTGAGGAGTTGTGGAAAGCAGAGTTCACTTTCTTCCGGAGTCTCCATCAGAGAAAAAGGATGAGAAGCTGCTGAGCTCTGGCACCGTTGTGACCAAACCTCTCTCACATACAGCTGATTTATCACTTTTCTCCACTCATCCCATCGTCCCTTCTGCCCTACAACAGGTGTGGCCAGTTGAGGCCAGCCAGTCACAAACTGAGCTTTTAACAATAGTTTTAGTTCAGTTCAGTTCAGTTCAGTTCAGAAAACTTTATTTATCCTGTGTGAGCAATTCAGTTTACAGCTCTCAGATCAATAATAAAAGCACAGACAAATACAACAATCATCCATAGACATACAACTTTGTCAACTCTCAATTCTCAATTGTCAGTGGATCAGTTGAACTAATGGTTTCCCAGCAGCGATACCTTGTACATGTGCAAATATGCATAAATAAATATCCGATCAATAAAAGGTATGAATAAATAAGATAAATAATAAATAAATAAATAAATAAAGCAACAAGCACGGACCTACTCATTAAAATTGGCATTCATCAGCCTGATAACTGAAGGGATAAAAGAGTTTGAGTAGCGATTTGTCTTCCTCAGGGGTGCATAGTAGCGCCACCCTGAGGGCATTAAATTAAATTCACTGGACATGACATGGTCTCCCTGCTTCATAATGCATCTTGCTTTCTGGACCACACGTTTCTTCCAGAGCACATTCAGGTCTGTTAGCTGGACTCCAATAATCTTGGAGCAGACTCTGATTATCTGATTCAGACTGTTCTTGTCCTTTACAGACATACCATTAAACCAACAGATAAAAGAGAATGTTAGAAGAGTCTCAATAAAAGAATGATAAAAGCAACATAAAATGGTTTTCGAAACATTAAAAGAGTTGAGCTTCCGCGTCAGGTGGATTCTTTGTTGTCCCCATTTGACAAGTGACTCTGTGTTCTTGTCGAACTTGAGATGAGAGTCAAATGGTTCCTAAGTATTTATAGGTTTCCACAATGTGGACTGGTTCACCATGTATCAGGCTGTTTTTTGGCTTTGCACTATTATTTCTCAATCAATGATCAACTCCTTTGTTTTTGTTACATTGAGATCCAAGAAGATGTCATCGCACCATTTAATAAAATCATTTAAAACCAAGCCATGATCCGACTGTGGATCCTGAAGAAGAGACAGCAGGGCGGTGTCATCGGAGAATTTAACCAAGTGACTGCCCTCTTGAGAAGCTCTACACCTGTCTGTGTACATGATAAAAAGTAACGGTGAAAGAATACAGCCCTGAGGGGAACCAGTGTTAGAAGTGATGGGGGTAGATGTGTGGTCATTAACGAAGACACGCTGCACTCTGCCTGTTAAAAAGTTTAAAAGCACGTCAATTTTATGTGTTCGGATAATTTTAAAATTGCTTTAAAGCCTATTGTACTCCACTGTATACTGCCCACTTGTGGTGCAGTTACAGTAAGGCTAAATTTAACAAACTTCGGGTGGCATATAATGATGCACTGCGAATCCTGTTGAAGTTCCCTAGATGGACGAGTGCCAGTCAGTTGCTTGTACACAGCAATGTTCCCACCTTGGATGCTCTTCTTAGGAATTTTATTTATATTTTATTTTTATGGCACGGCTGAAGCACTCTACAAATGAAACTGTTATGGCTCTAGTCATGCCTAAAAAGAGCAGTACCTGTTATTTCTCTAGTTTTTGGAGGCACTTGAGAGAGTGTTTGTATGTCTTATAGATATGGTTCTAATGTTTTTTTGTTGGTTTTTTGTGTGTTTTTTTTATCCTGGTGTCTGATGATTGTTACTGTTTCTTGTAGTTGTGTGTTTTTTATGGACCGAACTGAGTCTGAAATAAAGATTGATTGAATGAGATCTGATCCGGGAGCATAAAATAAGAGGCTAGCCGTTCCAATAAAATATGGGGCTGCATCTTATTAAAAGTGGAGGAAAAATCGGCAAATAAAAGTCTCACGTGGGATTTGGGTTTCTCGAGGTGCTTAGTAGAGACAGTAGCGTTGCCGCATAAAAAAGGATCAAAAGACCTGGGAGTGTTCCTATCCGCATCGCTGATTCACTGACAATTCATTCACACACCAGAATTAAAAAGAGGTTGAAAGGCCTCTCAGAACATAAAATAACACGCAACATACACTGGGCAGACTGCTGGGTCGCACACTGTGGAGCGCCCCGGAAGTTCAGATTTGGGCATCCTACGGTCAGCTTTATGTGGATATTTACACCTTGAGGGAGAACAGGCAGTGCCCCATGTTCTTTTCCCTTAGAGACAAGGATGCGCCAATTGGGGTATACGCACCTGCACACAATTGGCCAAAGGTTCCACATAGAGAGCGATAGAGTGATAGAGATAGAGATGGAGATAGAGATAGAGATAGAGATAGAGAGATACAGAGGGAGATACAGTAGAAGTATGAATAATAACAGCAGCAGTAGGAGGCATCAGGCAGGACCACGGCAGCAGCACAACCACGTCACACGATCCAGGCACAGCTGTGATACGAGGTAAATCTGCCAAACAGTGGAGCACAAAGGCTCCGGAGAAGAAGCCGAGTTATTGCAGTAGAGCTGAGTTAGCGAGATGCAGTAATAGGACATGAATGTTAGCGAAGGCGAGAGAGAGAAGGAGGTGTATTATAGGAGGTCCCCCGGTCAGCCTAACTAGGGGCTGGTCTAATCTTAAATCTAGTCTTAAATGTGGAGACGGTGTCTGCCTCCCGGACTGTAACAGGAAGATGATTCTACAGGAGAGGAGCCTGATAGCTGAAGGCTCTAGCTCCTGATCTACTTTTGGAGACTTTAGGGACCACGAGTAACCCTGCGT
>NC_065512.1:1771136-1776094 GCF_006386435.1 Epinephelus moara
GCACTCAGAATATGCCCACAAAGTCCACAAGTCCAAGTGTGCAGTGAAGCCATTTGGAATAAGATATTACTTTTCTGTGAAGAAGGGATGAAATACTTATTGATGTAACTGACTTCACAAAATCCAAAAGTCTGAACAAATGTAAAAATATGCTACCTGTTATTTCTTCTATAAAGTTTGTCACAGAAATCTACACAAAGTGTGATTATATTTTCTCTTCTCTTTATTTTCTTAATTTGGTGTTATATACAGTAACTTCAAAACAACATGCTTTAGTTTTCCTTTTTCTGCCTTGGACTAGATCTGACCAACATATGTTGTTGGACAGTCAGAAAACTCAGTCAGCATCAAAAACAGAGGAAACAGCCTTTACATTTACTTTGAAGTGGGGCTTTAAGCTTCCTTATTTAGTATTCAAAAGCTGTACCCAAATATATTAAATTGCCTAAGGTAAAATATAATGTAGAGGTACAAAACTGGTAAAATAGAAGCCAAAATCAGTTCTTTAGCTCCAAATCAACCTGTTTTGCCACTACTACTTGGCACCCATCTTTAAAAGGTGCTTTGACAAAATGGTGCTATACAGAACCATTTGAGCTGTCATTTCACAAAATATGGTGCTAAACAGTACCACAAAGGGTTCTTTTGCTTGCAGTCACAAGAACCTCCTTTACCGCTGTATAGCCCTTATCTTAAAATAGTAAATAATCTATATAGCACTTTAGTGGAATAGTGCTTTAATGAACCATCAGAAGTTTCATATGTCACTATATTGCCTTAACAAAAAAGGCCTGTCAAAAAATATTACTTTAGCAAAATGATCAAGGTCATGTCCACATATTGCATAAGTCAATAAAGATTTTTTCAAAATTAAAAAAAAAATCATTGCTCTTTGAAAGGGTGTACCTAATATTATTGTCATTCTGAAACCGTTTTATGTCACTGATATAATGATAATATGTTTATTGCAAATGTTTCTGTGACAATATATTGTTCAACAACAGTAGTTTTCATGACAGATCTACCCATAAGGTGTAAAAGCACTGCCAGAAGCTCCTCTAAATACTCTGGAACATCTTTCTTACCAGTCACTTGGCACAAGGGAACAGTTGCAGATGAATGGGGGCAACCTGAGGGTATCTGAGGGTGTTTTCACACTCAGTTCTTTTCAGCCCTCTAAACAGACTCAGAGTGGTGACTCAGCATTTCTTTGCGCATATGTGAATACTTCAAGAGAATCACCACCTTGACATGGTGGAGGGGTTTGCGTGTCCCTGTGAACCTGGGAGCTGTGTTGTCCGGGGCTAATAGCCCCTGGTAGGGTCTCTCAAGGCAAAGTGGTCCCAGGGGAGGGACATGTATATATATATATATATATATATATATATGTATATAATATGAAGTTTGATTATATGGAATGAAATCTGACGCACTAGTGCCATCTGTAAAGTGGCTCGCGCTGAAATTAACATTTTGCCACATTTAGCTTCAAACATTTTTTAAAGTCACTTTTTCCACATTTACAGCAATATTTGAAATATGCTAAATATAATGTCACAGTTAAATTTTAAATATTTAATGTAAACCTAAATGTTAAATCTCAATATAAATTTAAATGCTAAATATAAATGTTAAATCTAAATGTTAAATATACGTCTAAATCTAAATGTTAAATAGAAATGTTAAATATTAAATCTAAATGTGCTTGGAGAAACAAAATATTTAACTATGGAGAAACAAAATATTTAACTAATATGCAAATGCACACTGCTGGTCAGCAGAAGTACCAAAATAAAAGCCTAAGTGTCAGACTGTGTATATAGCATCAAATAACGAATTCAAACCAAACTAATCGGAGAAAATGAACACTTGNATAATTTCCCCTCGGGGATCAATAAAGTATTTCTGATTCTGATTCTGATTCTGATAAAAGCCCAAGTGTCAGACTGTGTATATAGCATCAAATAACGAATTCAAACCAAACTAATCGGAGAAAATGAACACTTGAACATATATCAGCATGATATATATGTCTATCTCTTACATTTTCATATATTATATAAATGTATGACATAATAATAATAGATATCTTACATCTGCTGACATCTGCAGATGGATGGATGGATATCTTACATCAATTTACAAATTATTTATTTCCCATTACACACAGCAGCTGGATAGCTTGGCAGGTTGGAACTAAGCAGCAACTTCCGGGGCTGAGTAATGAAGATGATGATGTCAATACTAAAGTGCCAGAAAACTGTTATTTCTTTAGTATTTAACGATGACTGAGCTCTCTGACTGTCTAACAACAACATGGGTCATATCATGCAGAGGCTCTGACTTGATAGGGCAAGAGTCCAAGGCCGACAAAATGAAGGAGGCACATTATATGAAAGTTCCTGTATGTATCACAAAATTAGGAGGGTTAAAAGACGTTGAGATACAGCAGCATCAATAAATACTTCATTCCTTCTCCAAAGAAAAGTGAAATGTCAATGAACACACAGTCTCTTTCTACAGTACGTTGGCATCACAGGAGCCAGACTGAAGTATCTTAAATGTTATAATGAGCTTAATAGATTTTACAAACCAGGGGTAGCAGAAAGCATAGATCACTGGATTTAGACAAGAGTTAAAATAGAACAACCAGGTCCCTAAGGCAACAGCAGCAATGCCAAACAAGCTATCTTGGTCTACAAGAGAAGAACAGAAATATGGGCCAACGCATGACAAAAACACAACTACAACCACACCGAGAGTCCTGGCTGCTTTCAGCTCAGACTTATTAGCAGTTACTTTCACTGAACCCTGACGCGTGACTGCTGCAATATGGGACCGCATAGCACGAGCCTGAGACACAGCCACCACAAATACTCTTACATACAGAGTTATGATGACAGTTACGGGACCAATAAAGGTCAAAATAAGGTCAACAACTCCTGTGATGTAGTAAAGGGCAATCACACACTCTCCAGAGCAGGAATTATAGCTGCCTGGTTGTTTCAAGTTATCTTTCAATATGAGACTGTTGTATAGAACAGAATAGACCCAATAAAGGGTAATACAGATCCTAACTCTTCTCACAGTGACTTTGGTGGAGTAATGCAGAGGATCACAAATGGCTACGCAGCGGTCGACTGATATGAGCACCATGGTTCCTACTGAGGAAGAAGTAATAATGAAACTTAAAACAATATTTATAACACACATGAAGTCACCGAGGAACCAGCAGCCGTCTGTCAGCATGATTTGAAAGAACATGAGAAGGCCCACGATGAAATCTGAGACAGCCAGAGAGAGGAGGAGGAAGTTGGTGGGGGTGTGGAGCTGCCTGGATTGAAAAAGGAGCATCATGTATTATTGTTTGTAGTAACAAATGAAAGTCCATTATAATATTTAGCAGATGTAATCCATGGGTAAAATATAAAAGCAGTGTTTAAGTTATTTATCAACACACAACAAGATCTGACATTTTCCAGTAACCATTCATTTCTGTACATCTATCACCATAATAAATAGAATTGATAATTTACTACTTGAAGTGTGAGATGGAGATGACGACCAGCAGGTTGAGAGTCACAGTGAACAGAGCGATAAAGGACAGAAGACTGAAAAGAAGCACAGTCTCAGTGAATGAACGCTTTGGCTTCCTGCAGGAGGAGTTGAGGAGTTGTGGAAAGCAGAGTTCACTTTCTTCCAGGGTCTCCATCATCAGAGATAAAGGATCAGATGAGAGGCTGCTGGGCTCTGCTTTTTGACCAAACCTCTCACAGTTGATTTATCACTTTTCTCCACTCCATCCCATCAGCCCTTTTGCTGTACTGCAGGTGTGGCCAGCCAGTCAGAAACTGAGCTGAGAGAATTACGTCACTTCACAACAGCACACAAACACACATGAACTCCCAAGTTTCAGTAAAATGGAATAACAGCGTTATTTTCATGGGGGCATTTAGCTACTTTTGACTCAGCAGGACTTCCATTCTTTGTTTTCAACCTTTTGAACCTTCTGAGCTGTAATATCAATAAATATAGATGGGACACATTAGATTTGGTCATTACAAAGGGTACTGAAATAGATATCTCTAATATCATCAATGTTCCTCTTTCTGATTAATCCTGTTTTAATGTCACTATGTCTGCATCAAGACAGTGTAATGAGGCTGTTGGTGTAAATGCAATGCCTGATGTCGATGCTTGGATGACACCTTTTGATATAATACATTTTTTGGTGGGTTTCCTCCAGGTGCTCCAGCTTCCTCCCACAGTCCAAAGACATGCAGGTTAATTGGTGTGAATGTGAGTGTGGATGGTTGTCTTTCTCTATGTGTCAGCCCTGTAATAGCCTTGTGACCTGTTCATGGTGTAACCCGTCTCTCACCCAATGACAGCTGGGATACACTCCAGCCACCCTGTGACCCTTAACAGAAGAAGCGGTTATGGATAGTGAATGAATGAATGAATCAATCAATCAATCAGTACATACATATTTTTCCTCCATCCAACGCTTGCTTGGTTACTGAAATTGCAGTATTTTTTTGACCCCCTTGCACCTCCAAGAACTGAAAAAGGACAAGTAACCCTCAGCTTACCTTGGAAAACTGCTGCTGTTTGTCAGCTACAATAAAACTGTTGCAGTGCTGAGAGACAGCGGAGGAAGAGTAAATTAGATGTCTACTTTGACATCCTAAAGTCTCACATGAGAATTTACAATAATGCTGTCAGAAAAAAATGAAAATAAGGACAAGCCCATTTCTAAGAGATCTTACTAGAAAAAAAACCCCACAACCTTTACACAACGTATTTGTGCTGGCTTTTTGAGATTGTCATTTTGAAACTGCGCCCTCTCAAAACATGCTGATTGAGAGAGTTGTACTCGTTTTCCTCACCCTGGAATTACTTATTTCATTCGGACCCGGCACCATTGCGCAACAACTTCATGGCCGCATTGTTTACTC
>NC_065512.1:1780258-1797643 GCF_006386435.1 Epinephelus moara
GTTAGCCCAGCTAATCTACGATAACCATGTTATTAATTTACACACACAGAAATACTAATGTTTGTTCAGTCACTGTGTTTATAGACTTTACAAACATCAGATTAGTCTAAATGGTGATATAGTGACGTGAAAAATGTGATATATATATATATATATATATATATAGCTAAACTCAGCAAGGTAAACAACAAGGTGATTCCCNGACGTGAAAAATGTGATATATATATATATATATATATATATAGCTAAACTCAGCAAGGTAAACAACAAGGTGATTCCCATTTACACAGTGGTCAAGAGTGCTGGACCAGAAGTGTCGCACAAAAAAATGGAAGCTGGCTGCGTTCTGTTTTGCCTCCGTGTTTCCATGAAAAATAAGGTGGATAGGCTAGCAGTCATGACCACTGCATCAAGAGTAGGAACATCCTCTTCCTACAAAAGGTGATGATGCAGCGTCACCATCTCATTCAAAATGAAACCACTTATTCTTGCTCCAGCATCAAGGTCAAAACAATTAAAGAGAGTTTATTATTTTGTAAAAAAAAAATTAATTAATTACTAAAAAGAAAAATATTAACAGCTTGGATGCATGTTTTTTTTTCCTCGTAATGCATTGGAGAGCTATTCAATTGTCAGTCATTTACATTGCACTGATTTTAAAAGCTTTACTTGAAGTGTGCACAGTGCAGCTGTGTTATCTATCTAGTTATCAATATTATTGTACTCATTTAGTGTACTGCCCTTCACTGTTTTGTGTTTTTGCTTATTGTTTATGTCCTGATTCTGTCTTTGTCTATATGTTTTGTATATTAATGTTTTTGTACTGTTTTTAACTTTGCACACAAACTTTGTTTTAAGAGCAAAAGTCTAACCAGGGACAGGGGTTGCGAATTAGCTTCAGCTTGAAACTTGTATGCATGACATCTGTTTTGTATTTTATATAAAATAATGTTTAATGCATTTGTCCCTGATCAATAAACGTCTAAATAAAATAAAATAAACAGAAGTATCAGAACAGGCCTCAGTTTCGGCAGATACTCAGTACTTAATGACTCAGATCAATCTGAAGTGTTTATTAATGTATTTTTCAGCAACTGTTATCATTAATGGGTCCTCATAAGTGGATGCTGGTGTGTCAGCAGATAATGAATGGTTAGAGTAAGGCACTGATGTCATGATAAAAAATCTGTCTTCACAATAGAAGTTATGGTTGTTGATAAATACATCATATTAATACATTAATGGACACTTAAAATGTTTTTGTAGTGTCTGACGTGCCACATGTTATGTGATGGCCTGGGTCTTTCATGATCAGTTAGGGGCCCAGGTCAAGGATAGATAAGCTAGGTGAAAGGTTGGATTCCATCTAGACTGTCTTTCTGTCACCTGTCACATTTTGTCTCAGAATCAGAATCAGAATCAGAATCAGAATCAGAATCAGAAATACTTTATTGATCCCCGAGGGGAAATTATTTATGTTACAGGTGCTCCTTGGCTTCGAACACTCTCTCAGGCAATCTAGATGCTTAATTGTTGTTTATTAAATAGCGATGATATGAAGGTGATGAAGGATACTCCGCTGACACCGTCTTGCTTGTATATAGAAAAGGTTTATTACAAGAAGTACAGCATCAAATCAAGCATCTAGATTGCCTGAGAGAGTGTTCGAAGCCAGTATGAACTGCTCTGAAAAACAGCTCCAAGTACTCTGCCTATATAGAGTTCGGTTGTTTTTGTGAACTTTGAGACAAAATGTGACAGGTGACAGAAAGACAGTCTAGATGGAATCCAACCTTTCACCTAGCTTATCTATCCTTGACCTGGGCCCCTAACTGATCATGAAAGACCCAGGCCATCACATAACATGTGGCACGTCAGATACTACATTTTCATGGTTGTCTACAGCTACTCTATAGAGTGGGTTTTATATAATGTACTATATACTTGTATTCAGCTTTAAAATGTAAAATAAGGGGGCTTAAAGAAAAGTGTTACCTACTGAGGTTTATTTCAACTTAAGTTGCTGCTGTTGGTTGAAACCTGATTTGAGATGAGGCTTACCTTTTGTAAATGATGGTGATGAAGAGATTAGAGCAAAATATAATGGTTAGCTTTACTTCGAATAAAATGTGGAGGATATTTCTTCAATACTTGATGCTGACTGAGTTCTCTGACTGTCTCAACATTTGGCAGTCACATCAAACAGAGGCACTGACTTTGTTCCAATCACTAGGCCACAGTCTATCAGACAAGGAAAAGTTAGCGCATTATATTGAAGTTAGTGTATCTGACACCAAAATAAAGAGGATAAAGAGAAGAAAGAAACATAATTACACTTTCTGTAGATGTCTTTGATATACACTTTATAAAATAAATGCAGCTTTTTTTTTTACATTTGTCCTGACTTTAAATTTGTAAATTCAGTGACACCAATAAATACTTCATTCCCTCTTGTCAAAAAAAGGTATCCTGACTACACAGTCTCTTTCTACAGTACACTGGCATCACAGGAGTCAGGCTGAAATATCTTAAATGTTACAATGAGCTTAATGGATCTGAGAAACCAAGGGTAGCAAAAAGCATAGATCACTGGGTTTACACAAGAGTTAAAAAAGATCAGCCATGTCTCTAAGGGCAAAGAGGTCACGCCAAACAAGCTGTCCTGGCCTGCAAGAGAGATACAGTAAAATGGGCAAAGGCATATCAGAAACACAACTACAACCACACCAAGAGTCCTGGCTGCTTTCATCTCAGATTTCTTAGCAGTTACTTTCCCTAACTTTTGTTGTGTGACTGCTGCAATATGGGACCGCATAGCACGAGCCTGAGACACAGCCACCACAAATACTCTCATGTACAGAACTATGATGACAGTGACAGGGCCGATAAAGGTCAAAATAAAGTCAACAATCCCTGCGATATAGTTAATGACAATCACACACTGTCCAGAGCAGGAATTATACCTGCCTGGTTGTTTCAAGTTATCCATCATTATCAGACTGTTGTACAGAAGAGAACAGACCCAACAGAGGCTAACAGAGATTGAAACTGCTTTAACAGTGACTTTGGTGGAGTAATGCAGAGGACAGCAAATGGCAAAATAGCGGTCGACTGATATGAGCACCATGGTTCCTACTGAGGCAGAGGTAGTAATGTATGACAGATACACATGCAGGACACACATGATGTCACTGAGTAACCAGCAGCCATCTGTGAGGAAAATCTCAAAGAACATGAAGAGGCCCACGATGCAATCTGAGACAGCCAGAGAGAGGAGGAGGAAGTTGGTGGGGGTGTGGAGCTGCCTGGATTGAAAGAGGTGCATCATGTATAATTGTTTGTACTATCAATTGCAACTCCATTCTAATATTTAACAGATGTAATCCACAATTAAAATATCAAAGCAGTGTTTTAAATCATAGGTCAACACAAAGCCAAATCTGAATCTCTTAACTTTTTTTTGCTGAACCATTCATTTTTGAATATCTATCACTTTCGTAAATTGATTAGATATGTTACTACTTGAAGTGTGAGATGGAGATGACGACCAGCAGGTTGAGAGTCACAGTGAGCAGAGAGATGAAGGAAAGGAGACTGTAAAGAAGCACAGCCTCAGTGAGTGAACGCTTTGGCTTCCTGCAGGAGGAGTTGAGGAGTTGTGGAAAGCAGAGTTCACTTTCCTCCAGGGTCTCCATCATCAGAGATAAAGAAGNTCTATCACCATAATAAATAGAATTGATAATTACTTGAAGTGTGAGATGGAGATGACGACCAGCAGGTTGAGAGTCACAGTGAGCAGAGAGATAAAAGACAGAAAACTGAAAAGAAGCACAGTCTCAGTGAATGAACGCTTTGGCTTCCTGCAGGAGGAGTTGAGGAGTTGTGGAAAGCAGAGTTCACTTTCCTCCAGGGTCTCCATCATCAGAGATAAAGAAGAGCTTAGGCTGCTGAGCTCGGGCAGCGTTGTGACCAAACTCCTCTATCATGCAGCTGATTTGTAAGTTTTCTCCACCTCATCCTATTGGCCCTTCTGCCCTACAACAGGTGTGGCCAGTTGAGGCCAGCCAGTCACAAACTGAGCACCAAACAATCGATGTACCACTTTGGAGATTACATCATGTCACAAAGACACAGACAAACACACACGAACTCCAAATTCTGAGGTCACAATTTCCATCTTACGCTTCTTCTCCTTGCCTATAGTCTACCAAATGAGTCACAATGTGAGTCAAATGATGCAAAATACAGCTGACTCTGACAGGCCAACAGAAGAACACAATGAATACATCGTATAAGGAAGGAAGGCCCCAGCCATTGACCTCAGTCCCACATGTTTTATTGCCATCAATTTAAATACACACCTTGGCCTACAGCCTGAAGTTTGATATGAACTTAAATTTTGATAGCAAAATGATAAACCCACATGTTCACTTGACAAAGTTACATTTTGGAGCCAGCCTGCTCTCAATGCCACCTGGACAAATACTGACGCTTTATCCAACACATCCTCACTGTGACCTCGTCACATGTCCACGTTTGGTCATGGACTTTCCACGTCCACATATGATGTGCAAGGTACCCTGGGTGTGTTGGTTGTTGACGTTCTGGGACGCCCTGTCAACTTCAGTCTGTTACATGCATTGTCTGTTTTCAAAATACACTTCTGTTTTCACAGGAAATGTACAGTTTGCATACAGTCTCTTTCAAAATAAATTCATCAGTTGCACTGATGCCTTAACAAGACACAGGCAACTGACTTCAGACCAATCACAGAAGTGGGAGATGCCATTTAGCAGCTCTTGGTTCTCTGCAGTCCTCTGTGTGGTCAATTTAGAGCCAGCAAGAGCACCTGAACATGCAGCCCAACCCTCTTCAGGAATGCTGGCAGAAAGGGTGTACAACTTAACTTGATGCCTGCCTCAGTTGTTTCATTTTACTCAGTCAGCCCCTGTCTCTAGTCTTCTCTTACTTCCCCTAAACCCATGTATCCTCTGGACTTGCCGTGTCATTCCCCATCCATCCACCAGCTGCCCTCAGATTTTTCCTTCAGTCCCAGTCACCTGACTCTCTCATTTACCTGCTCACCTGTTTCCACTTTCCCTCATCAGCTCTATCAGTACAAATACCAGCCCCTTTTCTGCAGTCGTTTGCCAGACTGTCAGGTTTGCATTGTGTGTTGCTTTCCAGCCATCTGAAATAGTTTTCTGTTGTATTTAACAATCTCAGCAGCAAGCCTGTCAGAGTTTGTAACAGCTATGGTATTATGAGCCTCAAAGGGAAAACATTTGTTTTTTTTTAATTTGAAGAACTATGTGTTGCACCTTTTCCCAGAAAGCCATAATAACATTAGACAGAACAATAGAAGGACAACTGTCTTTTAGCAACTGGCCTGTGGAAAAGGGATGTTGCTGTAGAGAAGAAAACTGTTTTTTTGTACCAGGCTTTTTACTTCTCCTGTAGAGTTGGGGAATTTAACATGCTGTTTAACATGCTGTCTGTGGGGATTGACTCACTTTTGGAGCCAGCATCAAGTGGCCATTTTAGGAATTGCAGTTTTTGTTGCTTCCATGTTGCTTCTTTTTTTAGCCCAGAGGTAGCTGCTTTAGGTGGCAGGTCCCTCCCCACCCCGTCAGGGACACATCTGTAATCACTGATGTCAGAGGTCACTTGTGCCAGCGGTGTTTCCTGCAACAGGTGTTGTGGGGACCCACAGTATCTCAGGTTGTCCTATACTGAAGTCACTAAGCGTGACTTGTGTGGCTTGGCAACCAAGCATAGGCTAGCAAACCACCTCTGCAGGCACCACAGGTGCATTACCCACTATAGTACCACGGGTGGGCTGCCGCCGCCATGAACCCAAGTGCCTGCATGACAGTCAACACCGTTAGCATTGCACTAAGCTGCAGGGGGCTGCTCTTCATCCAACTGATTGCAAACCCAACTTGGTTAGACATAAGATCAACTGGGATGTGTGGAACATAGCCAGTAACTTGGACTTGCCATGAGGTCTTCAAGATTAAGAAGACCTTCATGCCACAGTCACACAGTGGCTGAAGCTCCACCAGACCCTCCATACACACAAAGCTAGCCTATGAGGGGCTGGCACAGAAAGGGTTGAACACTGCAAACGCTTCGCCACTGGCTTTCCCATCAACAAAGCAGCAGTTGAATATTGTGTCATAGCATTCAATCCCTATACTGCCTTCCTATATACTGTGGAGTCGGCACGCATTTCGCCCTGATTTGCTGGCCACGTTAATGCTTTTCTCAGTGTGTGAATGCGTGCTCGTGAGTACAGGAGTATTACCTGTAGAGTACAGAGCCTCTTGAGTTGCTAAGAGCAGCTGAGGCAACCCCTCTTCTCGTTTTGCTTTAAACTGTGTAATAGGTACTTTAGAAGCTGATTGTATTATTAGAAAATCAAATCAGAACAGTGTTTCCCCATTTAAACCTTCATTTATTCATTAATTAATTTTCAGTAGCAGCTTATCCTGTTATAGGTCGTGGGCACTGGGCTCCCATTTAAACCATATTTCTCTATTCATTTTCCGGTGACCATCTGATCCACCGTCCATTCCAGTGGACAGATTTTCTTTTCTTTTAATCCTGAGGGGTCACACTGACAGCGATACTGAAACCCTTGTGAAATGTTAACATTAAACCAGAGCTACCACATCCATAATTGGCTGAGCCTGGCCCTGTCTTGCAGGCAGCCCTAGGAGCATTATTCACCAGCGAGTGCCTGGTGGCCGGTCCTGGACCCATGGGGCCTGCTCTGCCCAAAGCCATAACATGAGGCTGCTGCTTTGTGGGCCCACCGCCTTCAAGGGTGGAAAAGAGGGTCTGGTGTGTAGCAGGTTGGACAGCAGGGCATAGCATGCTGAGTCCAAACTAACAAAACTCTCCAGTGGTGGAGAAGCCGCAATTGGCATGAGAAACTTTTTCATTTAACACCTAAACTGTCACTAAAATATAATTCTGAAAACACCTGAGGTGAGAAATGTGTACATGTTTTTTTCACAGCTCAGTCCTCAAACAAAATTCTCTGCCTTGTATCTCAGACCCACCAAAGAAAATCAGCCACAGAAATGTTTTTCATGATCATCCAACCAAAAGCAATCAACATAAACAGAGGTCATTTTACTGAAAAGTACGTCCTTTATGTCTCCACATACAGGACAGTAATACAAGAAATTAACCTCATTCTTAGCTTCACCTAAATTACACAACAAATTCTGCCCTCCTCTGAGGTTAAACCTTCCAGTCTCTGAGGCTGATGGTAACGTTCCCGAGCACAGCTGTGCACACAGAGATCTTTGTCTTTTGTCTAGATTGTACTTCACATAAGGTTACACACTGTAACTGTTTTTATGAGACCATGTGTTCGTAGTTTTGGTTCATACCATTTGTCAACAGACCATTTTTCTTTAAACATGAGAAACATTTTACTCCTGATCTCCAGAATATCACAGTTTAACCTCTTCTGGAAAATAAATGGCCCAGGGATGACAACGGGAGATGTCCTAATTAAATCTTAATTTCACATCTTTTTAGTGAGCCTCTAATTGGACATCTTCACAAGTCTTTTCCAAAGCTGGAGCATTTGAGGTTTGTAAGTTCCCATCCCGTTTCTCCAATAATGGCAAAAATTGAAGTTAATTTATGGACACCCAGGAAGGATTGAATGGCTTTATAATGCACTGTGTTACTTGAATGTTCTTGGGAACCTCAAAGACAAGAAGCATGGTCAGACACAGGACCCTGGACAGGGCAGGACAGGATACTAACTGGCTTGCTCACATACACAGGAAACATGATTCAGGAAAATAAATGAAAATAAAAGAAAGCTGCTTTTGAAAATAAACCATTTACTATATTTAATCACACATTTATGTTGCTGAGATGATGCACAAATGAATAGCATCACTCTGTAGTCAGCTAAAAGTGTAAACATTTTCATATGAATGTCATTGCCACTGTGTGAATTACAGAGGCATGTTGGATTATAATTTCCGTTGTAATGATGACAATGAACACAACTGATTGTCTAATACTGAATGTGATTCCGCCATAACACCTTTTGTCTTTTGTTTTTTCTTGAGTGACTCAATAACAACAGCAATTACATTTTCATCTGCAGTTTTACTGATGTTACTCACCAGTCTGTCTCTATAGTATTTTAGTATCACAGGAGTCAGGCTGCAGTATCTTCAGTGTAACAATGAGTTTGATAGATTTTCTGAACCAGGGGTAAAAAAAGGCATAGATCACAGGGTTCAGACAGGAGTTGAAATACAGCAGCCACACTACAAAGGGTGAGGACGAACTGCTGTCCTCAATATCCTCACCAACAAGGGATGGGGAGTAATATGGACAGAAACATATTAGAAATACAACAACAACAACACCAAGAGTCCTGGCCGCTTTCATCTCAGATTTCTTAGCAGTAACACCCACTGAACCTTTAAGTGTGACAGCTGCAATATGAGACCGCATGGCTTGAGCCTGAGACACGGCCACCACAAACACCCGCATATACAGAACTATGATGACAGTAATGGGGCCAATAAAGGTAAAAACAAGGTCGACAGCTCCTGTGATGTGGTTAAGGACAACTACACACTCTCCGTAGCAGGAATTCTGTGAGTCAGGTTGTCTCAGAAAGTCCTTTAAAATTAGACTATTATAGAGAACAGAGCAAATCCAACAAAGGCAAACACAGATCTTTGTTCTGTCGACAGTGACTCTGGTGGTGTAATGTAGAGGATCGCATATAGCCAAATAACGATCAATTGATATGAGCACCATGTTTCCAACCGAAGAAGAGGTGATGATAAAATCTAAAATATAGTACAGAGCACACATCAGGTCACCCAGGAACCAGCAAGCCTCTGTTAGAAGGATTTCAACCGGCATTAGCAGGAGGCCCACAAGGAAGTCTGACACAGCCAGGGAGAGGATGAGGAAGTTGGTGGGGCTGTGGAGCTGCCTGAAGAGTAAAAAAATATCATTACTTATACAATTATCATCAGCAGTAGCCTTTTAGTCACAGACATAGTAGCAAGGACATTTTTATAGGCATGAATCTATTCAGGGGTGATTGCTTTAGTCACAACATAACGTTTGAATACACAATATTTTCTGGTGAGAATTGTTTAAACACAGAATAGGAATACATATGGTTTCATTTTGAAAATATATGAGGTCATGCTGAGAGTTTATCTCTGCCTGAAGTGTGAGATGGAGATGATGATCAGCAGGTTGAGAGCTGCAGTGAGCAGAGAGATGAAGGACAGCAGAGTGTAAGCAAGCATGGCATCAGACTGAGGCGGCATGGGTTTCCTGCAAGAATTGTTGAGGAGCTGCGGAAAGCAGAGTTCATCTCCCTGCAGAGTCTTCATCTTCAAAGAGAGGTGGCAAGAAGCTGTTGAGTGCAGGCAAGGCACTCTGTTATACGAAGAAGATATACTTCATTAATCCCAGAGGAGAAATTCCATTTTTTCACTCTGTTGTCATACACACACAGGCCCCAAATACACATTCATGTACAAACAGGACCTATACATGCATTAAATGGAGAGATGTCAGAGCGAGGGGGCAGCCCATGGACAGGCACTCTAGGCAGTTGGGGGTTCGGTGCCTTGCTCAGTGGCACCTCAGCAATGCCCAGGAGGCAAAGTGGCACATTTTCAGGTACCAGTCCATGCTCCATATTTTGGTCCGGACGGGAACTTGAATCGGTTCCCAACCCAAGTACCTATGGATTGAGCTACTGCTGCCGACAATACAACTGATTTATCTCTCCTTATTTATCTCTCATGATGTTGGGGCCCCCAGAAAAACCTCAACCAGTGTTCATCACCATTATTAAAAAAATATGACATCACCAACAAAAAAGGATCAAATGTAAACTTTAAAAAAATAAATAAATCAAATGTTAATACTAGTAGAATTTTCAATATTATGTGTATATATATATATATATATATATATATATATATATATATGTACATAAAATATTAAAAAACAAAACAATAGGTAAAAGGTAATAGATGAGCTGGATCATAACAAACGTGACTTACCAGCTTAGGAGGGAGCAGTCAGGAGGAGCCCAACATGGCCCGCTGCAGACCGCCATCACCGGTGGGAGTGACCTGAGGTGGTGGCAGGTTGTGGCAGTTGGAGCAGGGGTCTCAACCTCATCAGTCTCAAGCTCCTGCTTACTCTCATGGGGGCAAAGCCTCATGTTGAGGCATTTGAAATGATTCCATCACTTTTGGTGTCTGAATTTGGGCAGTGTCTGGCCAATACATTCTCACTGTGACCTCGTCACATGTCCACGTTTGGTCATGGACTTTCCACGTCCACATATGACATCCAAGGTACCCTGGGTGTGTTGGTTGTTGACGTTCTGGGACACTGTGTCAACTTCAGCCTGTTACATGCATTGTCTGTTTTCAAAATACACTTCTGTTTTCACAGGAAATGTACAGTTTGCATACAGTCTCTTTCAAAATAAAAGCACTACGTCGGTACAACACCACCAACTGATGTTTTTTTCCTTCAACAGCAAACACACATAGAACTTATACGAAGAGATCTGAAGCACTCAGGAGGGTGATGATTAAAAAGCCTTTATTAATACATGGCTAATCTACAGTAATAAAGACATGCCAACGTGTTTCAGCCAAACAAATAATCAAGAAAATAAATATATACATACTATAGTAAGTATATGTTTATTTTCTTGATTATTTGTTGAATTAATGATGTTAAATTGTGTTGTGCAGATTTCCCCTGTTGTACAGAGTCTGCCATATCTTTGACCCCTTTTTTCTGTCATCACTAGGTTATGCTGATCGTATGACCACCGACCTGCTCACACTGAGCAGCTGACTTATTTAACAATGAACTGAGCTGACTGACAAACATTTTGCCCTTGCCCTGACGAAGGCCTTTTTGGCTGAAACACGTTGGCATGTTTTTATTAGATTAGCCATGTTTTAATAAAGGCTTTTTAATCATCACCCTCCTGAGTGCCTCAGATCTCTTCGTATAAGTTCTACTTGGATCCCTAAACTGAAGAACACCAGAGGGACACCCTTTTCTACACCCAAGTAGCACTCCATGCATTTTGTTTATTGAGTGAACAAACACACATGTTTGGGTTTAGAAAAAAAGAACAGGGTTTGGCTTTATAATCTTGAAACAGAACGCAAAAGTTGGTGAAAGTCGGTGGTTGTTGGACCCATCCACCACCTCTCCCTCCTTCCCGCCACAGTTGGATTTTCGCTGCCTTTTCTTAAGTCCTATTCCCGCCACGTTTCCCCCGATGCCGCTGGGGGCCATTAAACTATAACAGCAACCGGCTGCATAACATGCCAACATTAAAGGACACCTTTTTTCATTGGTTTGTGACGCTGCAAGTCACTGCCCAAGCACCGGATTTCAACGACTTCGGAGTGAGACCGGGCTTGCCTGGCAGGCCTCGCAGGGTGATTGCTGAACACCGCTCACTGCTTGGTCTGTGCTGAAGCACCGTTGAGGTTATTGAGGTGACCACTCCATCTATGAAGAAAGCTGCTCAGTGTTTTACTCACCATCACTAAAGAGGAAAAGGATGACTTACAGGGAGAATCCCCCTCCCTATATGTGCAGTCCATACATGTTAGGGTAGGCATGTCCTGATTGGCTGGCTACATTTATGCTTTTTGTCAGTGTGTGAATACCTGCTCATGATTAGGGCAGTTTTACCCAAAGAGTCAAGTAGAGGGTGGAGCCTGTGTAAGATAGAACTCTCTCCCAAACCAGAGGGGGCACTCCACCATTTTCTGGCAGAGAACCATGGCCTCAGACTTGGAGGTGCTCACTCTCATCCTGACCGCTTCATACTTGGATGCAAACCACTCCAGTGCATGCTGGAGGTCACAGTCTGATTAATCAACAAGAACCACATCATATGCAAAGAGCAAAGATGTAATTCTGAGGTCCTCAACCAGACCCCTTCCTCCTCTTGGCTGTGCCTTTAGATCCTATCCATGAATATCACAAACAGAAGTCTGAGTCCACAAAACTCTTGTAGACTGGATGGGCAAACTTTCATGACCCCTCTTGCTGCCCTGCAATGGTAAAGAGGTGGTCCACTGTTATATGACCAGGACAGAAATCGCATTGTTCCTCCTGAATCAGAGGTTCAACAGCTGGTCAGAGCCTCATTTCCAGCACCCTGGTATGATATCTGGAGCACACTTTCCAGTTCCCTTTTTTTTAATGGAAACCACCAACCTGGTTTACAATTCCACAGGCATTATAATAATAATAATAATAATAATAATAATAATAATAATAATGATACATTTTATGTATAGGCGCCTTTCATGACACTCAAGGTCACATTACAGACAAAGATAGTAAAAGTAACAGCAGATAAGAAGTCAAAGACACATTCCATGCAACACTGAAAAGGTGTGTCAGTAAAGACAACCCATTAATGTCTAGAGCCTTCAGCATCTCAAGGTAAATCTAATTTACACCTGGTGCCTTGCCACCAAGGAGCTTTAATTATTACGTCAGCGACCTATGCCAGGGATAGGGGCAAGGATTCTCCTGAGTCTTCAGAATCTGCCTCCTTCATAGAGGATGTGATGACTGGGTTCAGCAGTTTCTCAAAGTGTTCTTTCGACTGCTTGACAGTATCCTCAGTCCAGGTCAGCTGAATGGAGTCTGAGACAAGCAAATCAAATCAAATTAAATCAAATCAAATCAACTTTATTTATATGGCACTTTTCATACAACAGTAACACAAAGTGCCTCACAGAAGTTAAAAACAACAAAGATCCAAACAGAAAACAAAAAGAAAAGAGAAAACCCAACCCTCCCACCCAACAAAAAGCTATTTAGCTCATAAAATTGAGTTAGTAGCTAGGTAACAATGATCTAAAACAGAGACATAAAATGCGTCAAAACTAAAACCTATAGGGTAACTAAAATAACAAAAGATAAAGGTTAAATGAGATAAGAACGTAAAAAGAGGAAGGGTAAGAATATAAAAAATAAATAAAAAATAGATAATAGATGGATAAATCGGTTATAAGAGGAATTTAAAATAGATAAATAAAGAGATCAGTTAAAAGCCTGATTAAAAAGATGAGTCTTGAGCCTCTTTTTAAAAACATCAACAGTCTCTGCAGCTCTGAGGTTCTCCGGCAGGCTGTTCCACAATCGGGGGCCATAATAATTAAATGCCGCCTCCCCGTGTGTTTTAGTCCTAACTTGTGGTATGGTTAAAAGGCCGGTGCCGGAGGACCTCAGGGTCCGCGAGGGTTGATATGGTAAAAGCAGGTCAGATAAATAAGAAGGCCCAAGACCGTTAAGACATTTAAAAACTAATAAAAGAACCTTAAAATCGATCCTGAAGCGCACGGGGAGCCAATGCAGCAATTTTAAAACTGGTGTAATGTGCTCCCGCCCTCTGGTCCTCGTCAGCACTCGTGCAGCTGAATTCTGTAATAATTGTAGATTTGAGATACTCTTTTTGGGAAGACCAGAGAGCAGGGCATTACAATAATCTAACCTACAGGAGATAAAAGCATGCATCAGCACCTCCGTGCTGGCCTGAGAGAGAAACGGGCGGACTCTGGCTATATTCTTAAGGTGGTAGAAACCTGCCTTTGTTATGTTTTTAATATGTGGAATAAAACAGAGCTCAGAGTCAAAAATCACACCCAGATTTTTTACAGATTGTGTTGGTTTAAAATCCTGTAGTTTTGGTAAAAGTTTCTCTCTCTGGCCTTCAGGACCAATGACTAAAACCTCTGTTTTGTCCTGGTTGAGCTGCAGGAAATTCGCTGCCATCCATGACTTTATATCTAAAATGCAGTTAAAAAGGGCATCAATTGGCCCTGTGTCATCAGGAGACACGGCGATGTACAGTTGCGTATCATCAGCATAACTATGAAAGCTGATGCCGTGCCTCCTGATGACGTCCCCCAGAGGAAGCATGTAGAGATTAAAAAGAGTTGGACCTAAAATTGACCCCTGGGGGACCCCAAACTTTATCTCATGGGTTCCTGAGGAACATGTATCCATACTTACAAAGAAGTGTCGATCAGTAAGGTAAGAGACGAACCAGTTAAAAACAGTACCAGAGAGGCCGACCAGGTGCCTCAGTCTATTTAATAAAATGTGATGGTCTACTGTATCGAAGGCGGCGGTTAGATCCAGTAGTACCAAGACTGTGAGTTTATGGTTATCTAAATTGCACCTGATGTCGTTTAAAATCTTTAAAAGGGCTGTCTCGGTACTGTGGTTCATCCTAAAACCAGACTGATACTTCTCTAAAGTGTTATTTGTATTTAAAAAATCATTTACTTGGTTAAAAACCAGTTTTTCTAAAATTTTGCTTAAAAATGGTAAGTTGGATACAGGTCGATAATTATTAAGAATGTTGGGGTCTAAATTGCTCTTCTTCAGAAGGGGCCTCACCACCGCCGTTTTCAAGGAGGCCGGGAAGACACCTGTCTGAAGAGAGCAATTCACCATGTACAGTAGCTGTTCCTCAAAGAATCCATAAAATGTTTTAAAAAATGGTGTGGGAATTGGGTCTAAAAGGCAGGTTGTGGGCTTTACTTGGGAGAAAACTCGACCAAGTGTCCTCGCATCAACCAGGGCAAAACTCTCCAGTGTTTCCTCAGGTAAAAGCAATGATCCAGGTGTGTCGACAGTTAAAATCTGTTGCGATAAGAGACTGGATCTGATGTCATTGATTTTACTTCTGAAGTGGTCTGCAAAGTCCTCACAAAGGGCATTGGTTGTTGTCTTAGGTGATCTGTTAAAATTACTGTTTGTTAAAATATCAATTGTGGAGAAGAGGAATTTGGGATTGTTTTTATTGTCAGAGATTAGTTTTTTGAAGTGGGAAATTCTTGCCTGTTTGACTGCGTTATTGTAGGTTTTGAGATGTTGACGTAATATTTCGTAGTGGACTGTTAGGTTTGATTTTCTCCATCTTCTCTCAGCACTCCTGCAGTATCTTTTCAGTTGTTTGATTTCCTGATTTCTCCATGGGGGTGTAGGTTTTGTTCTAATTGTTTTGATTAAAAGTGGAGCCACTGAGTCCAGCGTTGACTTGAGTTTGTTGTTAAAATTGTCCACAATAAAATCACAGGGTGCTGGTAAAATCTCTGCAGGAGTGCTCTGTAAAATCTGGATAAAATTTGCAGCCACTTCAGAAGTTAGGTAGCGTTTCCTCACTGTTCTCACCGGGGCCTCCTGTTGGTTAAAACTGGTGATGTTAAAAAACACACAAAAGTGGTCGGACACAGCCAGATCCACAACAGAGGACACACCCACGGACAGGCCATAGGTTATGACCAGGTCCAGGGTGTGCCCTCTGCTGTGGGTCGGCTGCGTGATATGTTGTTTAAAATCTAAACAGTTTAAGAGGTTTAAAAATTCTCTGGATACTGGGTCCGAGGTGTTGTCAATGTGTAGATTAAAATCACCAGTTATTAAAATCCTGTTGTAGGTGGAGTGAATGATTGATAATAATTCAGAGAAATCACTGATAAAAGAAGTGGAGTACTGGGGTGGTCTGTAAACCGTTATGCAAAGGATAGGAGGGCTGCTAAAAACAAAGGCATGATGCTCAAATGACGTGTAACTGCTAAAAGAAACTTCATTTGAGGACATTGTGGTTTTTGTTACTGATGCAGTTCCGCCTCCTCTTTTACCTCCCCTAATAGAATATAAAAAGTTAAAATTTGGTGGGGAAGCCTCGGTGAGAACAACAGGTGCGTCGGTGCCAAGCCATGTCTCTGTAAGGAGAATACTGTCTAGGTTATTGTCTAAAATTAAATCATTTATGATAAAAGATTTGTTTAAAAGGGAGCGCACGTTCAGCACTGCCATTTTAATGTTTGTGCTGAACGTGCGCTCTTCATGACTTTTCAAATGGATGTTAAAAACACGGTTAGGTCTAAAAACATTCCTGGGTTTCAACTTTCTAAGTGTAATGATAGTTTTTATGGTGTGAATGTCCTGTGTTTCCGGTTGCAGAGAAGGTGCTACTGAGGGAGAAGTGTGTGTGGTGCAATGTGTAGTGGAGGAGGGTGGAGGTGGGTGAGCAGTGAGTCAGGAGGTGGCTGTGGTGCAGGATCGGACGGTCAGGTCAATGTTGACTGATAAAAGCCGTGATCCCTCCTGGTTTGGGTGGAGGCCGTCCCGTTTAAAAAGGTGGGGTCTGTTTAAAAAAGCTATAAAATTGTCCACAAAAGGGATACTTTTGGACAGGCAGTATCCCTTCAGCCACAGGTGCAGCTGACGAAGGCGGCTGGTGGTGACGTCACCATAACGAGGTGGGGGAAGCGGGCCGGAAATAATTAGCCGCTTCCCCGTGTCCAGCAGGCGGTCCACCAGGGAGATGAAGTCCTGCTTGAGGACCTCTGACTGCTGGTTCCTGAGGTCGTTGATACCGGCCTCCAGGACCAGCGTGGAGGCCGAGCTGTGCCGTGCAGTCAGCTGGAGGGCGGAGGATGCAACCTCACTGACACGGGCACCAGGGTGGCAGAAGGTGCGGCCGTTGTGCACTTCCACGTGCCTGACCATGGAGGTCCCGATCACTAGCACAGAGGGGGTGCGCTGCTCCCGAGTGCGCGCCTCCGACTGCCTGGAGGTTCGACGGTGAAGGGATGGAGCCCGATGTTTGTGGCGCCGGGCCGCTGTTCCTCCTGACCGGGATGGAGGGGAGGGGTCAGGCTGGACAAGCAGACGCCGATTCCTGGACTGGTGAGAGCCACGGCCAGCTGGATGTAGGCCTACAGGTTCCACAGGCGAGCTGGACGAAGCATCCACGGGAGGGAAGACCTGCAGGCTTAGGATGTCATACCTGTTATCCAGCGGCAGCTCCGGAGGCGGAGGAGGAGGAGATGGACGAGCCCCAGAGCCCCTGGCCACCACCGACCAGGGCTCCCTCGGCTTGAGTGGAGTTGAGCTCACCGGTGCTCCCGCTCCACCCTCCGTGATGAAGCGCTGCGGCTCCGCGGGGCGAAGGCAGGAGGTGGAGAGTGCCGATGATTTGGGCTTGGCTCCCTGGCGGTGCCAGCGGGACTCGGCTAGTGCTGGTGTCGGAGTTCCGGTGGTTATGGAGCCGGTCCACGGCAGGGTGGTGTTGTTCGTGGCCATCATGCTCCGGTCACCAGCGCCGGATGCCGTCAGGTGAGCAATATGTTTCGCCTGGGTCGTGGCGACGGTGGTAAAATCCAGGAGGATCTTTTCCCTCTCCTTGAGGTCGGCCTGCAGTCCGGAGATGCTCTCCCTCAGTTTAGACAGGGTTGGGAGGCAGGACTCACACACCGCCAACATACCTGCGGCCTGTGCTGGAGATCC
>NC_065512.1:1797654-1812528 GCF_006386435.1 Epinephelus moara
CCTCTCCTTGAGGTCGGCCTGCAGTCCGGAGATGCTCTCCCTCAGTTTAGACAGGGTTGGGAGGCAGGACTCACACACCGCCAACATACCTGCGGCCTGTGCTGGAGATCCGTTCCCCGGGACACAGTATCAACACACGGAGGTGAGTTAAAATTTTTACCCTCGGTCGTGGGGCCGAAATGTCCAAGGGGACCTTCCCCAATTTTAGGGGGGCAGTCCACTTCAGGTGGTGAGTTGTAGGTCTCCCACAGTTAAGCGATTTTTAAAAGTTGGCGCCTCGCTAATGCGGTTCGGCTGGCGATTTCCGCGTTCACTTCTGCGGTAGTCTATGATCCGTGATAACCACAGGCCCGATGGCTTAAAATCTTAGTCCATGTTTAAAAAGTACATACAATAAAAGCTGAGAGCAAGTGGTTCGTTAATAAAAGAAGAAGTGGTTCGTTAATAAAAGAAGCGAGAAACTGGATTAAAAGCTGTGTTTTACCGGACCGAAATGGTGGGGAAACCAGTGACGCCACGCATGCGCAGTTCCCATACGCAGTTCCCAGCACTGTTTTCCCTTCCTGAGGCATCTAACAGTTTGCTAGAACTTCCTCAAGGGTAACCAAAAGTCCCTTTCCATATCCTCCCCAAACATCTCCCTTACCCAGGTTTTTGCTTTGGCGACCATTGCAGGCTGCAGCCCTTTGTGTACTTGGTACTTGTCTGCTGCTTCTGGAGACCCCTGTGCAAACCAAGCCCTAAAGGCCCCCTTCTTTAGCCTTACAGCTCCCTTTACTGTTGATGTCCACCAGCGGGTTCTCAGGACAGGCAGGCATAAAAAAAAAATATTTTGAAAGGTGGGACCTTGTGCACCTTGTGGGCAGGGGCCTCAGCCAGACGTTCCCATTTCATCCTCACTACACCTCACCCCCCATCTGATCCAACTCACCACCACGTGGTAATCAGTTGACAGCTCTGCTTCTCTCTTCACTCGAGCGTCATATGGCTTATTGCCTCACATTTGATGATACATTCAAAAGTCGATCATCGATCTTAGGCCTATGGTGTGTTGGTCCCAAGTACACCTATTACAACACACCTCCCAGCATCATAGGGACATGCAAACCCCTCCACCATGTTATGGTGTCAATTCTTGGAGGGAGAGAATTTTCCTTTACTGACTTTAAAATTGAACTTTGAGAAGGTAAAGCTGTCTTATTTTCTTGTGCAACACTTACAAGAAGCACATGGGGCCCCTTTAGACAGGTTTTCTACTGAAATGTCATTGCACTGGAGGAGTCATTCTTGGCACAAAGTTAAGATCTCTTGGAACACAGGATCTAAAGGTGCAGTCAGGTGGAGGAGAGAGTCCAGTTTGTGGACATCAGAATTGATGATCTGTTCTTTGCAAAAGATGTAATTCTGCTGGCTCAGATAAGTGGAGCAGCTCAGGGCAGAGAGCAAGATGCCAGACACACAGATGGAACCACACAGGAAGACTTATATGCCTGAAGGGCAGAGTCACCTGCAAACCCGAGTTTCAGTTGAGTCACAGAAATAGGCACTGGGGGATACTGAGATACTTGGAAGAGTAACAGATGAGCTAACTGGCTGATTAATGAGGAAGGAAGGACATCACGCTGGAGACTGTGATAAGCAGCGGGTTCAAAATCCACATGTATGTTGGAGCAAGAGGGGGCTCGTCATACTTGCCAACTGTAGAAGCAAAAAAGTCAAGGTCCTGAGCCGGGCCAGTTAGCTCGCAACCTCGCTCTTCTCCTCTCAAACGGACTTTCTTTGTCTTCCATTAGATATCAAAAACTCAAATACTGCTTGTGCTCGCAGGCAACAAACGCATCACAACCCAAATGAGCCAAGCTCCGGAGCAAGGCTGGAATTTCTTTGTTTGCGCTCGCTCTTTTATCGTAGAATTTCTGCTGAGTCATCTCTTTCCCTTAATCCTTCTCACTTGGCTCTGATCGTAACATATCCCACCTCTGCTGAGTCACTTTTTCTCCACCATAATGGTGTCATATTTCTGCTGAGTAATGTTTTTCCTAGATCTAAGACCGCCTCCTCTTACTAGGGTCATTCTCAGGACAAGCTGTAATTCCCCTAATTTTCCACTAGTGTTTTCTGAACCCATCCTCATGCTATTTTTAGAAATGATTCACAGTGAGTCCTAGGTACTTCTCCACCACAATGCTTAAGTGCTCAATGAGTGTGTGTGTGTGTCATAAGAATACATGAAATATTAAACCAGTGTGTAATTTGTCAGTTGCACAGATTATATTGCTTCAACACATATCTTTTAAAGGTCAGCTAAAAGGTACAGTATATGTCTTCAGTAAATCAGTACATTACACTACACAACCCACCCATTTTTCTCAGGAGACTCCTGTTTTTCATTGCCTCCCCCAGTCAAAATTCTCCCCCTTTTTCTCAATTTATGACAAAATTTTCACGCCTTTTTTCATTTTCATCATCACAACCTGTTTCTGGCACTGTACGGCATGAATAAACTAAGCCCTATGACTCTAAAAGTCGACTGTTTCCGCCCTAATCCCCTTCTCTCCTTCTTTCTCAGATCCTCGAGGGGCCATAGAGGGGCCGCATTTGGGCTCACTGGAGTCAGGTACGGCTTAAGGTGGACATATTTTCTCCATCCTGACTGTATTGCATGTGTAAGTCCAACGGCTGCTCTAGCGGGGGTTTGAGGCCAACCAGAGATCTCAAACATATGCAGGGGTCAGTGACGAAGTATCAGAGGTAGCCACTGAGGTGGGCCAGCAGGGATTCAGTGACAGCTGCAGGGCCTGGATGAGGATAAGTGATGACTACAGGGATGGCTGACTGGGGGAGGGGTTACAAGTGGTTGAGTTCATGGAGACATGACAGAACACAGAATCTACCAATTTAAAACAAACAATTCTGCAAGTTTGAACATATCCATACAGCAAGAGCTTATTCGGGTTCATGACATAATAGTATCCAGAAGCAGCATTACTCCTTGTTCTGTTGGTCTCCAAAGCAGGGCATCATGGAAATTGTCATTGTTTAGATGTAAGGAGAAAAGGGGCAATGGTGTAAAATAGAGAGAAAGATAGATACCTAACGATGATAGAGGTAATTACACAAGGGAGAAGTTTAATCACGCCTACTGAAAGACAGTCATTACCAAAGAGAAAGACGAAGCGGGGGGGAGTGGTAAATCGGCTATATTACAGAGCCTCAGGCTGAAAGCTAACAGAGCTCAGCAGCTTCTCGTCTCCTCCTCTTTCTGAGAATGAAAACCTTTGATGAAGCTGAACTTTGCTTTCCACAGCTCCTCAACTCCTCCTGCAGGAAGGCCATGCGTTCTCACTCTGTATCTATGTTCACTTATGTTTTACTGTCCTCTATCTCTGTGCTCACTGTGACTCTCAACCTGCTGGTCATCATCTCCATCTCTCACTTCAAGTATTCAAATACTTTATTAATTTAAAAAGCTGGTAGCTGAACAGACAGTAATTGTTTGTGTAATGGAATATAAAAATTATCCTACACTGTAAAGGGAAGATTATTTTATGTTTCAGTCATGGCTTTTATCTGATGTTATGACAGTTGATGCTACAAATAATGATAAGCATGTTGCTCTCTTATTTCTCCAGGAAGATCCACACCCCCACCAACCTCCTCCTCCTCTCTCTTGCGGTCTCAGATTTCTTTGTGGGCCTCCTCATGTTCTTCCAAATTATGCTCATAGATGGTTGCTGGCTCCTCGGTGACCTCATGTGTATTCTGTATTATGCTCTGGACTATATTATTACCTCTGCCTCTATAGGAACCATGGTGCTCATATCTGTTGACCGCTATGTTGCTATTTGTGATCCTCTGCATTACTCCACCAAAGTCACACAAAAAAGAGTTCAAGTCTGTGTTTGTCTGTGTTGGATGTGTTCTGCTTTCTGTCACAGCCTGCTGCTGATGGATAACCTGGAACAACCAGGCAGGTTTAATTCCTGCTGTGGAGAGTGTGTGGTTGTCATTAACTACATTGCAGGAATTGCAGATCTGTTTTTATCCTTTATCGGTCCTGTCACTGTCATCATAGTTCTGTACATGAGAGTATTTGTGGTGGCTGTGTCTCAGGCTCGTGCCATGCGTTTTCATATTGCAGCTGTCACTCTCCATCAATCAGCAAAAGTAACTGTTAACAAATCTGAGCTGAAAGCAGCCAGAACACTTGGTGTTGTCATTGTTGTGTTTTTAATATGTGTCTGTCCATATTTTTGTGTTGCACTATCGGGCCAAGACACCTTACTCAATGCTTCATCTGCTGCCTTTGTAATCTGTTTGTTCTACTTTAACTCCTGTCTGAATCCTGTGATCTATGCCTTTTTTTACCCCTGGTTTAGAAATTCTATTAAGCTCATCGTTACACTTAAGATACTGCAGCCTGACTCCCGTGAGGCAAACATGCTGTAGACAGTCTGCATGATGCCTGTATTTAGAGAGAAAAATGTACTTGGTCACAGTGACTGAGTAACAGATTCAGGGCAAAGTGTTTAAACATTTTTACACACAGATTATAAAGAGATGTCTTTACATGGTGAATGCCACAATATAATGTTTTCTAATAATTACTTTTCCATTTTCAATGCAACAGTGAAGCTATTCAGAAAACTACTACTCAAGAAAATCTATTTAACTCATTTGAGATACTGAAGCCTGCCTCCTGTGAAGCTAACACAATGTACAGAGTGGGGAGCCACTAACATGAAATCTTGTGACACATTTCAGTCAGTCAAATAAATTTGGATCTTGGAGGATCTTGGGAAAATATAGACAGGCTGTTAGCATTTTTGATCCCAACAGGTCTTCAGTTACAGTGTGATTCGCAGAGTCGCAGACCTAAAGGAGTAATAAACAAGCAAATCAAGGGGCCTTTCACAGATTTTACAAATCTTGACTTTCAGTCAAATTCCCTTAAATAAGTGTTTGACCACTGGGATAATGGTACTTTCATTAAATTGTGCTGTCTGTGCTGTAGGCAAGGCAAGGCAAGGCAAGTTTATTTGTATAGCACAATTCAACACAAGGTAATTCAAAGTGCTTTACAGAGACATTAAAAGCAACAAGACACAATTTAAAATAATAAAAACAGTCGATTAAAAAGGGAAATAGAAACTGAGAATGATAGTGATAATAATAAAATACAGTAACATAAAATAAAAACAGGCTCAATACATTGAACAGTCAGGATAAGAAAAGAAGTAGAATAATAAAAGGCATAAATCAGCAGTGTGTAGTTAAAAAGTACGGGCAATAGAGTAGGAAGACAAACACTTTTGCCATTGGTGCTACATGACCAGAGACCACAGAGGGAAAGGGCTGTGGCATCAGATGTTGCTTCAGAGTTAGAAAACCTACAACTACAATGCATAGCACTGCACTGGACCAACTAATGCTCCCATTGGTGGGTGACGTAATGCAAATTCATACGTTTGACGCAATGGCGACCAGCTGGTAACAAACAATCTCATTTTACAGTTATACACTAAGCAACATGTTTCTGAAGGCATTTTAGACAAAGAAAGACAACTCAGAACAGAATTTTGTTTTTTATTCGATCAGCACTGTTTCTGAATTTAGTGTTTGATCAGAGTTTAGTCTAAATTTGAGAAACAGAGAGAAGGGTGGGATCCACTTTTATACTCTTTGTTCATGGAGGCAAGCAATACAAAAAAGTTTAAGTACAGCCTGAATACTGAGCTGCAGCCCGAGAACCAGCTGGGAGAGGAGCAGGGAGATCTAACAACTGGTTAGATGGAAGGAAGTGTACCACAGTTCATTTACACATGCTACCCTGATTGTTATGATGCAAAGCTGGTTGAAAACCAGCAAAGTATCTTTTTACATGCTGCTGCCACCACCAGCGACTGAAGGCCTCTGTGCAGTGTAGAAGGGTTTCACCTCAATAAACCTGATTTAGGAAGCACATTGGTTGGTGTAATTGGTCAACCTTCTTTTTATTGATTATCTCAAACAAGTGGTTCTGAAACTCTGATAATAACACGCTAAAGGTTAATTATGTTTGATCTGGCCACACATTCTCACTCTGACCTCGTCACATATTCATTTGGTCATGGACTTTCCACGTCCAGATTCAACATGCAAGGTACCCTGGGTGCGTTGTTTGTTGATGTTCAGGGGCGCCGTGTCAACTTCAGCCTGTTGCATGCAGTGTCTATTTTCAACATACACTTCTGTTTTCACAGGAAATGTACAGTTTGCATACAGTCTCTTTCAAAATAAACATTCTACATCAGTAGAACACCACAAATTGACATTTGTTTTCCTTCAGCAACACCTCGCATAGTTATGTTTTGCCAACACACACACACATGGTTGGGTTTAGGAAAAAAGAACAGGGTTTGGCTTTACAATCTTACTGAAAGCGAAAAACAGATTCCTGGGTGAAAGTCAGTGGTTGTTGAATCCATCCATCACCCCTACTGTCCACCCTACTCGGACTTCTGCTGCCTTAACTTTTGTTGTTGTCCCGCCGTGTTTTTTCCTTGATGCCGCTGGGCACCGTGAAACAGTAATAGCAATTGGCCACGCACCATGCGGATTTGAAAGGGCTGCTTTTTGTTATTGATGTCTGACACTGGAAGTCACTGACCAGGCTCCAGATTTTGACGATTTCAGAGTGAGACCGAATTGGATCCTGAGCCAAAATGTAAAAACTGAGCCTTAACCTTCTGCAGCGAACAAGTTCCACATTAAAGGTAACAAGAAGCTGCAGCCAAATGTGTAACAATAATAAAATTCAAGTGTCCAACTTGCAGGTGTGGGATGTAAAAGAACAAGTGTAATAGTTTGTTGATGTTAATCTCTCAACTGACAAGTATGACAGGTCTCAACATCAGTCTATAGTTAGAGTGTAAAAACCTGCTTTACAGGCTTAACAGACACACATTTTCCCGAGAGGGACACCTTCTAATCTATAGGTAATCCTGAAGAAAAACTGCAGAAGTTTTAGCCACCAGATTATGGCAAATGCAGTCAAACAGTGCCTAAAAGTCAACCCATGGTGTTTTCTTGTTACCAAACAAAAGCTGAGTTTACTTTACTGTACAACATCTATTGCACGTCTGTCCGTCCTGGAAGAGGGATCCCTCCTCAGTTGCTCTTCCTGAGGTTTCTACTGTGTTTTTCCCCGTTAAAGGGTTTTTTGGGGAGTTTTTCCTGATCAGCTGTGAGGGTCATAAGGACAGAGGGATGTTGTATGCTGTAAAGCCCTGTGAGGCAAATTGTGATTTGTGATATTGGGCTTTATATTTTTTTTTAAGTTTTTAAAGAAGTTTTTAAAATGTGGATAGGAGAGGAGAAATTTTCTTGATTGCTTTAAATGAATACTTTACCTGCAGAATAACCATTTGTACAACAATGACTTATCCCATGTTACTTTGAAATTGCTTTTTTTTTGCATGCCTTCACGGTGATTGCAGAATCCAAAAAAACAAACCTTTTTCATGAAGTAAAAGGGACCATGTTTAAACCCTATGGGCCCTAGGCCTTTTTGGGGTATTTTTCCTGCCTTTACTTTTAAGCTCATATCACAATCATTATAAAAGCTACATGCACATGCTATATCTTGTTTTTTTACGACAATCTAGGCTACCCAGATTACATGTCCTTCAGTGTGCCTCTATTTTATATTAATTTTTATATCAATAAAAAATAAATCTGTGTTACTAAATTCTTACATTTTTACATGTATCTCAGCATAGCAAGTTGGAAGTAGACATATTCTGCCATACATGAAGAGGGAAGACTCTCTGGAATCTGGCAATATAAGAACCATGATGCTGGGACATTCTGTCACTTCACAACTGTCCAAAACATGTGGTTTGTGCCAGTCGGCCATAATTCAATCAATCAATCAATCAATCAATCAATCAATCAATCAATCAATCAATCAATCAATCAATTTTATTTATAAAGCCCAATATCACAAATCACAATTTGCCTCACAGGACTCTACAGCATACGACATCCCTCTGTCCTTATGACCCTCACAGCTGATCAGGAAAAACTCCCCAAAAAACCCTTTAACGGGGAAAAAAAACGGTAGAAACCTCAGGAAGAGCAACTGAGGAGGGATCCCTCTTCCAGGACGGACATAGCATAGGTTAACAACAGCAAAACTATCAAAACATATGAACAATGATGCATCATATTTTAATTGTTATATTCTGTGAGGGAAAATCTGAATCTTCAACATCAGCAGTTACATTTGTCAGGTACAATGTTTTCCTCTTAATTATAAGTATACATACAGTTATGCAGGGTTCTTTGGGGGCTTTTGTAAGTTACTTTGGAGTACAATGAGTAAGGATAGTAGCATGATTCTGTATTTTTCATATCTTAACATCATAACAGATCTACAACTGTTCGGGTTCTTTAAGTTGGGGGCCTAATGATAAAGTCAAACTCCTGATTATTTTTTATTTTATCATACAGAATTCACTTAATGATACTGTTCCTGATATATTCCTGATTTTCATAACACCCTCAATCTAACAAATCTCGTCTGTAGATGGTGTAGAACTGCAGAACATTTATTTACATTATTTTTTTTCTGGTATCTTTTCAAGCTAGCTCACCCATTTAAAACATAATCAGGTGTCTTATTTGAGAGTCCAGCCTCCACAATGTTTGCTTAGAAAATCTGGCCCTTGGACAAAATTAGTTGATGACCTGGCTTTCTAGTCATATGGCCCTAGAGCCACATTTTTTTTTTTTATCTCAGTTAGTTAGCTGGGAATTGTTGGATTTTAATTTGTTTATTCTGAGGTTATTCTTTAACATTACAGGTGCTTCTGTATGCAGGTGCAGACCTTGCAACAGTGTGAGGTCACCCTATGACCTTTGATCCTTAAGCGCACCATGCTGCTTTCTTCTTTCACTTTAAAGACTCCCATGACACTTCAAATGCCAACAGTGTTAGGGTTTCAGCTTTGCCTCTCTCTTGTGTTTCCTGGATCCCCTTCCTAGTATCTCATGTTTGTTTTCAGTCTGTCTCTGTGTGTTTGCTGGGCATGGCCTTTTGGTTCCCTCCTCTTGCCAGTCCTCCTGAGTGCCAGCAGCTGTTGAATCTGCACACCTGAACCACATCTACAATCAGGCCGCAATCAGCCTTAATGTCTGAGCTGGGGTTTTATACTTATAAAACCCCAGCTCAGACATTAAGGCTCTGCCAAGTCATTCAGTCCCCTCTGTGAGTCACCACGCCAGCCTCAACCATAACCTGCCATGTCCAGCCTCATTTAGATCAGATCAATCAAGTCTTTCATCTCCACTTCTTCAAACTACAAGAAACTGCCTTTAACCATTCTCTATTTCCTGGTTGTTTTTGCATTTTGGGTCTTAAATTGAACCGCCACAACAAATAGTTGCCTGTATCAGTGGAAACCTGAGCAAATGTGGTGGGAACATAATCAGTTCTTGTGACAGTGTCAAGCCCCCCCTTGAACTCTGTCACTACTGTCCCATAAAAAAGGCACAGACATTGCTTACACAGTTTTCCCGAAGATTCCCTAGAAATAATCCTTTTTTCTTTTTTTTTCTAGATATGAGCTGCACCGGTGGATCTGAAATCCATCTCAGTAGATATGGGTCAATTTGTGTATAAAATTCTTTCATTATTTTGATTTTTGTGCGTTTTGGATCACTTTAGGAAAAATGTCATTTACGGTGATTTTACTGCCGTCAAATGTAAAAGTGGGTCAACATTCATCCAAACAATATGTTAGAACTGAAGGAAAAGTAAAAAAGTAACTCACAGAGCTCACATCATTATATGTCAGTGCTATTTTGGCACAACATTGCAGGGAGGATACTAACTATAACTTTACTACTGTCTGTTAAAGGGTGGTCCTGTAAAATTTATGTGAAACACCTATTCAAAGCATACCCACAGTAAATTGAAAGCTGGACTTGTTCCAATTTTAATACATGTACATGCATGGTCTCATTTGTAAGGCAACACTTTGTTCCCCAACAGTCAGAATTAACTGCTTCAGTCTGTCTTCTGAGTTTCAACACGCTGAAACAAAAGTTTATCTTTGTACAAATTTGTCTTTGGAAAAAAAAAGATGACCTGGGAAATATTAGCTGGAAAACACAATGGGGCCATATCATGATGCCTCACATAGTCCAAATTCAAATTAGAAAACAATATCACGTATAAGAAATGTTTTCCATGTTTTTCTAAGGTTTTGTTCAGGTGCTTTTCAAATAAAAGAGGGTAAATAATGAGCTGAATGTGTGGTTATGAGTGAAAAACCTATCAACACAGACAGAGATGCCTTTTAAGGAGCTTACTGCAAATAAAAACACTTCTAGAAAACCTAAATTGACAAGAGAAAAACATTTTTCCCCATTAAGACAACATAGGAGCTTTTTGTTTATCATTTCTGTACATTCATAACAGTCTATGATGACAATTATGACTTAAAAACTCTACTGGAGATAAGGAGTGTCATTCAGTACAAGACCCATAAACCTTAGCCATGCACTGGCCTTTTAACTAGCATGAAACTACAGGAAATCTAAGTGATTTACGTCCTTTCAACTCAGGCTGAGGTTGGCTATCAGTGCCATAGCAACAGCATTGAAAGCTTCTATTGACTCAGTGAGGTCTCAATAGAAAGCCCTGACGTTCACCTCCATCCTGGCAGTGCCCAGCTAGTTTGTTTATATGCAAAATGAGAGAAATTATGCATGATATGAAGAGAATTATAAAAGTCTGAAATGATGCAACAGAAGCTGAAAGTGTGGATATCTATGGGTGTAATAATATGTTTCATGTATGCTTCATGGGTGAGTTATGACTGTTTGTCTTTTGTGTGACAGATAAGTTAAATGAGCCTACTTTGGTGGTTGTGTCTTGTAATGGTCGTATGGGTTTGGAGAGGCCATCCAAGCCACCTCCATCACATAGCAACTGAGAAGTAGTCGGAGGTCGACCACTTTCCAAACCATTTCAAACGATATGTTATGTCATATGAGTAAACCACTTAAACAACAACAAATACAGCAGGCGTTTTACATATCATAATCATCCAAATCACCTTAAGAGGGCCCACACATCGCTTGTACGATTTCTAACTCTGCTAATGTCTGTGGGTCACAGTCATGTATTAAAACTAAGTACAAGTCTTTACACTGTTTTTCTAATGTGGATATAAATAACTTGAAATCACAGATAAGAGTAGGGACAATCTCACAATTTCTTATCAATTCTACTGTGTTGAGAACACAGCACGCACAACAAAAATGTGAAAAAGTCTTGATACATGCAGAATCCTAGAGGTGGTGCTTTGCCTGAAACTAATGAACAGACAGTTAATGACTTTACTGCTGCAGTAACAAGGAAACAGTCATTCTTTGAGCATATTGGATTGTATCATGTATGTTCATTTTATATATATGTATGTATAAGTGTTTACACAGGTCAGATTTACCCAGAATCTGTTATTCAGTTTCTCACCAACATGACCACGTATAGTTTTTGTTCATGCTAAGGGTCTGTCTGCAGCATGTTTGCCTCACGGGAGCCAGGCTGCAGTATCTTAAGTGTAACAATGAGCTTAATAGATTTTCTAAACCAGGGGTAAAAAAAGGCATAGATCACAGGATTCAGACAGGAGTTAAAGTAGAACAAACAGATTACAAAGGCAGCAGATGAAGCATTGAGTAAGGTGTCTTGGCCCGATAGTGCAACACAAAAATATGGACAAATACATATTAGAAACACAACAATGACAACACCAAGAGTCCTGGCTGCTTTCAGCTCAGATTTGTTAACAGTTACTTTTGCTGATTGATGGAGAGTGACAGCTGTGACATGAGACCGCATGGCACGAGCCTGAGACACAGCCACCACAAATACTCTCATGTACAGGACTATGATGACAGTGACAGGACCGATAAAGGACAACAACGCATCTGCAATTCCGGCAATGTAGTTGATGACAAACACACACTCTCCAGAGCAGGAATTAAACCTGCCTGGTTGTTCCAGGTTATCCATCAGCAGCAGACTGTGAAAGAAAATAGAACCTGTCCAACACAGACAAACACAGACTTGAACTCTTTGTTTTGTGACTTTGGTGGAGTAATGCAGAGGATCACAAATAGCCACATATCGGTCGACTGATATAAGCACTGTGGTTCCTATAGAGGCAGAGGTAATAATGTATATTACATACTGATACAGAGTACATATGATGTTACCGAGGAGCCAGCAGCCATCTATGAGCATAATTTGGAAGAAATTGAGGGGGCCCACAAAGAAATCTGAGACAGCCAGAGAGAGAAGGAGGAGGTTGGTCGGGGTGTGGAGCTGCCTGCAGAGGAAGACCAGCAATATATTTATTATTTATAGTATTTATTATAATTTAGAAGAAAAAAAAAGCAAACACAGCAATGACTAAAATACCAAAAAAAATAGTTTGAGACCAAGCATTGTTAGTACTATCTAACAGTTTCATAAATTGATGTAATATTCAGTTACTTGAAGTGGGAGATAGAGATGATGACGAGCAGGTTAAAAGCTGCAGTGAGCAGAGAAATGGAGGACAACACAATGTAAATGAGCATGGCCTCAAAATAAGACCGAATTGGCTTCCTGCAGGAGGTGTTGAGGAGTTGTGGAAAGCAGAGTTCATATCCCTCCAAGGTCTCCATCACCAGAGATGAGAAGCTGCTGAACTCTGACAGCTTTCTGACCAAAGCTTTCTGTCAAACAGAAGATTTATCTCTATCCTCTCTGCTCACCTCTGTTGCTGTTTATCTCCACAGAGACTGAGGTACTATGGTTTCCACACTCATCTTCCTCAAACTCAATCTTCATCCGTTCCTTCCTTTCACATCGTCCATTGATAGTTCTGTCCTCCACTCCTTACTATTTTTCCATTCAATCCTCTCTGCACTCCAGAACTGTGATTATCTCAACTTCACCAATGTAAGTGAGAGGCAGGAATTATAATTACCCGAGGATCTGGGGATCAGTAGGGACACAAAAAAAAATCTTCCTGACAGAAGTTCGACATCAAGCCAACATTGTATGTGGGGCCCATTTGGGTAGTAAATGAGATAAAAATGGGCCCTATATTGAACTGTCCATGTGTTCCATATTGGCCCTATGAGAATTACCCACATGGGTAGGTTTACCCAGGTTGGCCCTACATGGGTCATGCTGGGGCTACCTGAGTACAAAGTGGATATGGGTCAGAAATGGGCATCTTATCTGGTGCCCACTTGGGTTAACCAACCCATGTGGGCACTGTGCGCTTGGCGAAGAGGCAGACAAAGGTGCTCACAGATTCGGGCGTACTATCCACCTTATTTTCAAACACGGAAGTAAATAGTGATCAACTTCCGTGTTTTTGTGCGTAACTTCCGGTCAGCCGCTTTCCCTCATGCTTTCCCTTACCGGAGCTAACGGTGCAAGCTAATTTTTTTCAATTGTCAGTTGTTTATGTTAGTCAGTCAGTTAGTTAGTTAGTTAGTTAGTCTGTGTATTTTATATAGATAACTGTGCCCACGTTTCCGTTATCCGGGAATTGCCGGTAAAAATAATTCCCTCTAAACGCGAATAAATCGCACGTCAATCAAAAACTATGAGCCAAAAAGCACAATCTATCCCGAGTGAGACAAACTGCTTGATCCCCGTCTCCAGTGTACCAGCAGAGAACCTGCAGAACCGAATCAGCGAAAAAACACACTGGGCTACACAGCCTCTCTACCTGAGCAGCTGAAGCTGTGGCTCGCACCCTCGACACACAGACACACAGACGGTGCTTCTGCATGCCAGCCAAACGTGTGCGCAACTGTGAGAAATAAATATGTGAGGTGTACGCTGCTTTTCTATCTTTTTTTTTCTTTTCTTTCTTTCTTTCTTTCTTTCTGTCAGCGACATACACTCCGAACACAGGACGGGTTGTTTTTATTGACTGAGTTGATCATTAAACCATAGTGATGCGCGGATCAGCTCTGATAGCACCTGAATCAGCATGTACGCATCAATCCATCCAGCCGTTACAACATGATTGAGCTAGCAAAGCAGTTTTGTGTTGCTATGTGTGGTATTTATTCAGTTTTGGGAAATCACGATATCTAGAAAGCATCAGTGGCTGCAGCTGCCAGGGACAGCTAACACTAGCAGCAAAGCTAGCATCAGGACGTCATCTGTTAAAAGCCTCCCGTTGTCGGATATGACATGAAACTACTCCAGTTAGCTCAATCATGTTGTAACTAAGACATCCGCTGGAAAAAATATTTTTTTCACGGACCGTTTAATGAGTTATTGAGTTATTACAGACACCGCTAATGGCTAACGGCTAACAGCTAACGGTTAGCCCAGCTAATCTTTTTTTTTTTTTTTTAAGATATTTTTTTGGGCATTTTGCCTTTAATGGACAGAACAGGTAAGCGTGAAAGGGGGAGAGAGAGAAGGGGGGATGACATGCAGCAAAGGGCCACAGGCTGGATTCGAACCCGGGCCGCTGCGGCAACAGCCTTGTATATGGGGCGCCTGCTCTACCACTAAGCCACCGACACCCCAAGCCCAGCTAATCTACGATAACCATGTTATTAATTACACACACAGAAATAGTAACGTTTGTTCAATCATTGTGTTTATAGATTTTACAAACATCAGATTAGTCTAAACGGTGATACAGTGATGTGAACAATGTGATATATATATATATATATATATATATATATATATGTACAGTTTCTCACATAAGTGAGTACACCCCTCCCATTTTTGCAAATATTTTATTATATCTTGTCATGGGACAACACTATAGAAATGACACTTTGATATAACTT
>NC_065512.1:1812837-1827791 GCF_006386435.1 Epinephelus moara
CACTCATGCAGCCCCAAACCATGATGCTGCCACCACTATACTTGACTGTAGGCAAGGGACAGTTGTCTTGGTGCTCTTTCAGCATGTGTGGCACCTTGGTGAAGAGCACCAAGACAACTGTCCCTTGCTTTCTATGGCCTAAGAAAGTTCAATCAGTACTTGTGAACATGAGTTACTTTCTGTCATAGCCACAAGTCAGAGAAATAAGTCTCAAACTTGTGATGTTATCAGGTATAAAGTCTGGAGCTGCTCCATAGACAGTAATCCACCTATGGTGGATTCAATCATATAATTTACTACACAGTTTTTTTTTTAGAAATAACTTTAAATCATTTGTGACAGCCATTTTAATACTTTTAAACACATTACCAATGAGAAGTGTTTAGCCCCCATTCCTAAAAGCTATCCTGGGGTCCGTGTCACAAAGCAGGTTCAACAAACTCTGAGTCTAATCCTGAACTCTGAGTTGATCTACTCTGAGATAGGAAACTCTGAGTTTCCGGTTCCAGAACAGCTGATTTGAACCAGTTTAATCAGCTCGGAGTAGTTTCACCTGGAGTTAAGCGCGTGCACCACAACTATAAAAAGCCAGCAACAATGGAGCCCTGATTAACGAGTCACCATGGCAACAGGGAAGAGGAGGGCTGTGTTTTTCACCCCACTAGAATTAGAAATCTTAATGCTCTCATACGGTGAGTTTGCACACGTTTTCAAAAAGAAGTGCAACACCGCTGCAGCTGCAAAAGAGAGGTAGACGGCGTGGGAGAACATTGCTGCTCGGGTCAATGATTAAGTTTAAATGTAGTCCTTTGCAATCACAATAATATTACAGGGGAAAACTGCTTGAATGATAGCCTATTAATTTATTTCATTTAGGTGCAATCCCGCGGGGGAGAAGCGCACTTGGCAGCAGTTTAGGATGAAATATAAAAATATTGTTCAAACAGGTAAGACCTCGGCATAATCTCATGGGGGTACCTCATTTTGATCATGTTTTACATTGTAAAGTAAATATTAAGCGGCTGTTTGACTGTGCAGTTGTTTTATCCCTAACATAATGCTGTTTTCACACACATAAATGTCTTCTCATCTATATCATGTTCTGTTAAATAATTAAGCCTATTTAAACTAACACAGACTTCTACTCAGCCAACAGAAAGAAGGCAGATGCCTGTAAAACGAGCACACTTTTCTGACCGCCCTGCATACAGTTGCCTTATTCAAGTGCTCAGCATCTCCGACATTGTCCAAAAACTTCCATTTGCAAAGAAACGCAGCGCATTTTTATACAGTCTATGAGCGCAACACACAATATCTGCTGGGGTGTGAGAGCATGACTACGATTGGTAATGTTGCAAATGTAAGGACGGATTAGGATGTGTATGTAGATGATGGACTGTGACGTGAAGCTCAAAAAGATAATTGTGTGGAAATGCTAGAACATCTATGTGCGGTCTGATAACCATCTCCCGACGAATATTTAATTCTCTGCACAGTAATGCTGCACCTCTTCCACGGGATCGTTATCAAAAGGACATGCCATGTCAGTGAAAAAAGTTGCCATCTACTGTGCCTAATGGACTTCTAATATACTGACTCTGATTTCTTTAATGATTTTTTTAAATGACAGACGGCAGATCTAGGCTACGCCAAAACTCGCCTGCTGACTGAATGAATGAGGAAATCAAATGGAGGTGTGGCTCTGAAAGAGGGCGGAGACAGAGAGAAACTCAAGGTTCATTGAGAAAAACCTGGTCCTGACCAGGTTAGGTTCATAGAGTCTGTTACTACGGTAACTGACCGAGAGCTTAAGTTACCTCTCTCTCTGAAACAGGCTAGAGTTACCCCTCTTTCTCTGGTTTGAGTTACCTCCCTTTTTGAAACGGAAAACTCAGAGTTTCCCTCATTTCAGGGTTAACAGACTCTGAGTTTTCACTAAACCTGCTTTGTGAAACGGACCCCAGATATGGTTGGGTGGATGCCTAAGTTTATCTAGTGTATCAAGTGTGACAATATTCTGCTATATTCTGAAAACCAGTAATATTGGCCTCCAAGTACTATCACCGAGGGGGCCTGTGTGAGTGTGGGAGGTGGATTTTTGTATTCAGTGATGCATAACTGCTAACTTTTACTGCTAAGCATTAAAGTAATGCTCAAATGAAATATACAAATCACAAAAACAAAACCTAACACTACAACACCAAGTTTCATGGAATGGTGGAATATTATTGGGTAACCACTGCCAACCTCACCGAACTCACTAGCATCCCACTGATATTTGCAGACTGCACAATTCTAAAGACGATGCTTTGTGAAGTAGCTTTAGTGTCGCATTGAAACTAATTAAAGAGTATTATTTTGGAGCAAATGTAAAGTTACGCATCCATACATAATCTGCTATTTTTAATAACTCATCACCATGACCAAGTACAATTTTTTTTGTTTATGCCAAGGGTCTCATATCAGCCACAATGCAGAGTCTCCCTACAGTATGTTGGCCTCACAGGAGCCAGGCTGTAGTATCTTAAATGTGGCAATGAGCTTAATTGATTTTCTAAACCAGGGGTAAAAAAAGGCATAGATCACAGGATTTAGACAGGAGTTAAAATAGTACAAACAGATTACAAAGGCAGCAGATGAAGAATTATTGTGATCTTCATTTGATAAACTGAAACAGTAAGCTGGGCAGAGACATATTAGAAACACAACTACAACAACACCAAGAGTCCTGGCTGCTTTCAGCTCAGATTTTTTTGCAGTTACTTTCACTGATTTCTGGAGTGTGACAATCACAATATGAGATCGCATGGCACGAGCCTGAGACACAGCTACAAGAAATACTCTCATGTACAGAACACTCTCCAAGCAGGAGTTATACCGGTCTGGTTGTTTCAGGATGTCCTGCAGAATGAAACTTTGAAATATGACAGAGCCTATCCAACACAGACAAACACAGACTTGAACTCTTTTATGTGTGACTTTAGTGGAGTAATGCAGAGGATAACAAATAGCCACATATCGGTCGGCTGATATGAGCATCATGGTTGTTACAGAGCTAGAGGTAATAATGAATGAAAGATACTGATACACAGCACACATGATGTCACCAAAGATCCAGCAACCATCTATGAGCACAATTTGAAAGAACATGAGGAGGCCCACAAAGAAGTCTGAGACAGCCAGAGAGAGGAGGAGGAGGTTGGTGGGGGTGTGAAGCTGCCTGCAGAGGAAGACCAGCAATATATTTATCATTATTTATAAAGTTAATTATCATTTAAAAAAAAGCAGAAAGACTTTTCCTCGCAGTTTTGAGATCAAGTCATACTCATTAATACTATCTAACAGTTTCATGATTATTGAAATATTGAGCTACTTGAAGTGGGAGATAGAGATGATGACCAGCAGGTTAAGAGCTGCAGTGAGCAGAGAGATGGGGGACAGCACAATGTAAATCAGCAATGATTCAAAGTGAGGACGTGTTGGCTTCCTGCAGGAGGTGTTGAGGAGTTGTGGAAAGCAGAGTTCAATTCCCTCCAAGGTCTCCATCACCAGAGAGGAGAAGTTGCTGAACTCTGACAGCTGTCTGACCAAAGCTTTCTAGCATACAAAAGATTTATCTCTATCCATTCTGCTCACCCCTCCTTCCTCCTCACCTCTGTTGCTGTTTATCTCCACAGAGACTGAGGTACTATGGTTTCCACGCTCATCTTCCTCAGTGTTCATCTGTCCCTGCACCACCTGTAATAAATATATGTCCGGGATCTGGGTTTTTCCCTGTTATCTTGTCTAGGCACAGGTTGTCAAATCTGATTAAAAAAATAGACAGATGGTGTCTCATTCAGAGATCTGACTAAAGCCAAACCATCACTTCTACACATGATGTTATTTTTCTTTTCAAAATGTGCAACTTGTCAGCCATTTACTGCTAAATCTGGAATATTTTCCCCATGTTCTTCCACTATCTGTTCCTTGTCTTTCCATTCCTGCTTCAGCTTCTAAATTCCGCCTGCTTAAATTGACAACAGATTTCATTGTCTTCATCCATCACTAAACCTCACATGACAATTTTTATAAAACGATAATCCTTTTTTTTCTTTTTATTTGTTTTGAATGTTGCTTTCAATGCTGCTGCACAGGTGTGACAATGTCCAATAATGTGCAATAATGATAATTCACATTACACATTTATCAGTAAATTGAATGACCTCTTAATCTATGTTTTTATCAGAAAGTGGGGCATTCTTGATCCAAAACAAGTAATGGACGTGAGGGGAACTGTGTAGCTGAAATTCTGAAATTCCACTTGGTGAAAGTAGTATTTCATTTTACCATTTTGATGCAATGGAGACATCGGTACTTCCTTCAAAAGCCATTGCCAATGAATCAAACACTCTCACCACAGTAACAGGATTGTGCACTGCAGGCCACACCTGTCTGCCCAATTTAAGTCTTTAACCACTGGTGTTCTACCATCCGGTTTTAAAATACTACGGAGAATAATTTTCTAATGTATTTAAGAGGAAGAAAATGAACAGAACCAGGTAGGGACACCTACCTTACACACACAAGCCAACAGGTCCCTCTGTGCACCCTGCCAGAAAGAGGGTACCTCTAATTGACTTAAGAAAATGATACACACAATCAAATGCCGTAGTTGTTTTTTGTTTCCTAGGCAACCCACATGCCCCCATGGGTTCACTCACCTCTCCACATGACTGTGACAGCTGCCTCCACAAATCCCAGAAAATCGCTGAGCTGGAGTGACGTATATCTAACCTGTACTGGATCAGGGGTGAAGAAGCTCTCCTAGACTCTGTGGTTTCCATTGGAGCCGGCCCTGCTGGAAACCCTGCAGATCTAGACTCCACCGCCCCAGTGTCTGATGCCGGCTCCTCGGTTTCAACAGACACTCACCCCACCGGCTTGGCCCCAGCTGAGCGGACCGTCCGGGCTACTCAGCTCCGCGCCGATGACGACACCACCACAGCTAACGTTACATCCAGGCCGGCCTCCTCAGTTCCAGCTCCACATCTCCCTGCTGAGGACCCGCGGCTGTTGCTGAGGGCCATGCCAAAATGGACAACTAGGAAGGCTGAGGCTATATTCACCTGCAGCCCAAACCCGAGGTTTAGAGCAAACAGCTCCACTCCCAGCCAAGAGCCATGGTAAATGGAAAAAAGCGAGGGAAATCCACTTTGCTACCTTCCCCAACTTGTGAGCTCCAGCTGGAAAACAGATTTAACATCCTGAGCGTCGAGGAATTCCCAAACTGTCTTCTCTTCTCCTGCTAACCCTGTGAATGTCTCGCTGTCAGGGGCCCAGGGAGCTAGTGGACCTGCACCAGGACTCTTGGTCAGGTTCTCAACCTCCTCCTCCCGGCGGAAGATCGTGAAAGAGGCTGCCCTCAGAGCGAGTCGCTCCGGCGGACTTCCCTGCCGTGAGGGGACATGTGAGCCCGCAGCCACAGTTCTGTCCCCGCCACACTCTTCACCGGCACCCCCCACGAAGCAACGGGGCTCGCCCCCCCCTTCGTCCATTGTTCCCCCCAACTACTGCCATAGTGGGGGACTCCATAATGAGAAATATCCACTTTTTTAACGCCACCACTTACTGTTTTCAAGGAGCCACTGTCTCAAAAATCATAGACAAACTCCCAGATTTACTACAATCTATTCCAGACTCCATCAAATACATAATTTTGCACCTCGGTACGAATGATGTTGTCCGGTGTCGGTCTGAACTGCTGAAGAAGGACTTTAACAGTCTGTTCACCACTCTGAAAGACTGCGGGAAGTCAGTCTTTATTAGCGGGCCTCTTCCCACACTCGGACTCGGTGCACAGCGGTTCAGCAAACTCCTGCAGTACCATTGGTTTTAATTTTGTTGACAACTTATTTTGGAATCGCCCCTCTTTCTATCGGCAGGACGGACTACACCCGAGCAAATTAGGTAGCCGCATGCTCACAGCCAACATACAGTACACCGTACACGCCATGGCACACACACACGGACTCGGTTATTAACATAGCCAATTAGATATAATAATAATAAGTCGGGGGATGTAGTCACTATTATTAGTAGCGATTATTATTAGTATAGCCTATTAGTCATAATAATCAGGGCAAAGTAATTAATATCACTAGTCATAATTATTAGTAACATAGCTCTTATCAGATATAACAATCATCGGGGAGATATAACTTAATAACTTGTATTACTATCACCATAGCTTTTGTATTATTATAGCCTACTAAGATGTGTACAGACAATAGGTATTTTAGGGTGTGTGTGCGTTACGTGCTCTACACTGCAGTGTAGGTATGATATTGTGCAATACATGTAAATATAATATAGTTATGGCTATTATTGTGTAATACGTTGAAATATTACAGATACAATGCATATAAAAACTGTAATTTAGAATTACATTACTGAATGTATACTTGACTGTAATTGAAACATGTTTACTTATTGACTGCTGCACTTTACTGTTATCCAGACCGTTGCACTTAGTACTGCCATATGCACTTTATTAAGACTGATTGCACTTTGTTATTGTTTGTACTTGAGGCATGTCGGCACTTTACTATATGTATCAACTGGATGTATTGTTGTTTTGTTTTAAGAATGTGATTATCTGTTTTATTTGTGTTTTACCTAGGGAACATCTGCTAGGGACAACAGATGGAAATTAGCCAATGGCTACAGTCTGGCATGTTTACATCATTGTATTGCTCGTTTGGTGATGTTCATTAACTTGCACTGTCTCTCTCAAATAATAAATTACAAAATTACAAAAATTTCAAATTTGCAGACTACACAATTCTAAAGACGGCGCTTGGTCCAGAATATATTTTAAAAAAAATAAACTAGCTTCAGTGTTGCATTTGAAGTCATTAGAGAGTATTATGTTTTAACAAGCACAGTGTAAAGACACTCATCCAGAACATGATCTGCTGTATTTAATTACTCATCACCGTGACCAAGTACAATTTTTCTGTTTGCTAAGGGTCTCATTCCAGCCACAATGCAGAGTCTCCCTACAGTATGTTGGTTTCACATGAGCCAGGCTGTAGTATCTTGAGTGTAGCAATGAGCTTAACTGATTTTCTAAACCAGGGGTAAAAAAAGGCATAGATCACAGGATTTAGACAGGAGTTAAAATAGTACAAACAAGTTATAAAGGCACCAGATGAAGAACCAATGTTATCTTCGCTCAAAAAACTGGTGATGTAAGCTGGGCAGAGACATATTAGAAACACAACTACAACAACACCAAGAGTCCTGGCTGCTTTCAGCTCAGATTTTTTTGCAGTTACTTTCATTGATTTCTGGAGTGTGACGATCGCAATATGAGATCGCGTGGCACGAGCCTGAGACACAGCTACAAGAAATACTCTCATGTACAGAACAACAATAACAGAAAGGGGAACAATAAATGTAAAAATGGCATCTGCAAGTCCAGCAGAGGAGCTTAGAGCAAATATGCACTCTCCAATGCAGGAGTTATATCTGCCTGGTTGTTTCAGGATGTCCTGCAGAATCAAACTTTGAAATATGACAGAGCCTTTCCAACACAGACAAACACAGACTTGAACTCTTTTATGTGTGACTTTAGCGGAGTAATGCAGAGGATAACAAATAGCCACATATCGGTCGGCTGATATGAGCATCATGGTTGTTATAGAGCTAGAGGTAATAATGAATGCAAGATACTGATACACAGCACACATGATGTCACCAAAGATCCAGCAACCATCTATGAGCACAATTTGAAAGAACATGAGGAGGCCCACAAAGAAGTCTGAAACAGCCAGAGAGAGGAGGAGGAGGTTGGTGGGGGTGTGGAGCTGCCTGCAGAGGAAGACCAGCAATATATTTAGCATTATTTATAAAGTTAATTAACATTTAAAATAAAGCAGAAAGACTTTTCCTCGCAGTTTTGAGATCAAGTCATACTCATTAATACTATCTAACAGTTTCATGAATATTGAAATATTGAGCTACTTGAAGTGGGAGATAGAGATGATGACCAGCAGGTTAAGAGCTGCAGTGAGCAGAGAGATGGGGGACAGCACAATGTAAATCAGCAATGATTCAAAGTGAGGACGTGTTGGCTTCCTGCAGGAGGTGTTGAGGAGTTGTGGAAAGCAGAGTTCAATTCCCTCCAAGGTCTCCATCACCAGAGAGGAGAAGTTGCTGAACTCTGGCAGCTTTCTGAGCAAAGCTTTCTGGCATACAAAAGATTTATCTCTATCCATTCTGCTCACCCCTCCTTCCTCCTCACCTCTGTTGCTGTTTATCTCCACAGAGACTGAGGTACTATGGTTTCCATGCTCATCTTCTTCAAGGTCAATCTTCATCCTTTCCTTCCCTTCCCATCTTCAATCAACAGTTCCCCCTCTTCCTTTTTTCTTTCTCCTTTTCCTTGTAATCCTCTCTGCACTTCAAAATTGTAGGTTATGCTACCAACTAACCCTTGTTAGTGAAAAGACAATAACTTAACAGTATGATGATCAACAGTGACACTAAAGATAATTTTGTTTACAGTCTAATGCCATATATGATACAGTGGATTATAGGATTTTGATGGATGAGCTGAAGACCTGAATTTGTCCTTCTGGCACTGTTCTGTAATCTCACAGTGGACAGGTCATGAGCAAACAAAGCACAAGTAACCAACATGCGTCATCTTTTCAAAACTGCATTTGCTTACACCATGTTTGGTTATTATACAGATCTGTTTCAGCGCAACAGTTATTGTTGGCATCAGAGCATCATTACTCAGGACCTTGCAACAAAAAGGAACTTGAATCTTGTTGTATGTTTTTTTAAAAATTATTTTACAGTATTATACGAAATTTGTATATATTATATTGTGCCATCAGGGAACAAAATAGTGACTCTGGTAAGAGCAGAGGAGGTGTTCTGTGCATCTACATCCATAATGACTGGTGTACGAACTGTAGGATCACACACACACACACTGCTCTCCCAACCTGGAAGTAATGATATTCATGTGCTGACCCTTCTATCTGCCCAGAGAACTGGCTGTAGTGATTGCTGGGACAATTGCTCTACAGACTTTTGTTCTTTTTCTCCTGGACCATGACTTTCCCTCCCTCACAGCAGGAGCAAAACCTGAAATACAGATAAGTTAGTGTGCCAAACACAAGGTTTGCAACTAACTTTACAGCAACAAGGAGAACCAAGTTGAATTACCACCCCGACGTCTAACTCCGCAAGGACCCCAAGCAACCAGCCTCCTCGGATCTGCACCTCCAGAACAATGACACAACAAAGACTGCACTTGGAACCACAGCTCTTTCCAGCCTTCCTCTGCCTGCTAACAAAAACAACCCACCACAAAGTGACTCTTTCTTCCACCCATACAAGGATTGGTAATGTAACAATTGGGCATAGCATTATTACAGTTGTACGGACTGTTGAACTTTGCCCTTTTGTGATTTAATGCTGTTTATTGAATCATTGCTGTGATTGATTACAGTTAGGCTATTGGTTAGTAAAGCTATGTGATGTTAGTTTGCTTATGCTTTTCACAGACAAAGTCTTGCATGCAACTTAACATCCTCAGCACTAATCCAAACCCTTTGCAACACAAATCACATTCACATAGACTCATTTATAAATATGCCCTTTAACAGAGCTACACCCCAAGAGGCAATTCAAAGTTCCCGCTTCTTTTCCTCTGTCTTTGTCCTGACCACACAGCCAGACAAGACCTCCCCCGATCTGAAGCCAGCTTTGATTTGTCCATCTTGTATCTAATCATTATAATCTGTTTTTTTCTTTGTTTTGTAGGCCAAGCAGCCTTTTGTTTGTTTGTCTCTCTCTCTCTCTCTCTCTCTCTCTCTCTCTCTCTCTCTCTCTCTCTCTCTCTCTCTCTCTCTCACACACACACACACACACACACACACACACACACACACACACACACACATGCACAGACACACACATACACACACTTGCATGAATATAGTCAGTTAGTTAGTTAGAATTTGTGTGATTCATTTGCTTTGCTTCCTGTATGAATAAATATATTTTTGGAATCATACCTGCTGTCTGTTTAATGTTGCACAAGAGTATATGAATAGTCAACCTCTGCAACGTCAAGAACTTTATGAGACTGATATCATTAATTGGCTATCATTTTCCCTTTTTGGGAATGGTGCCCCATGAGGGGATTTAATGTCAGTTATGTCACATTAATTAACATATTTAATTATTTCTGATAGCCAATTTGATATTTAAATTGGTGATCTATTGCTGGGTCAAGGCCATGTTAAGGCTGAAATTCCAACAATGGTGTCACCATGTGAAGCATAGTACTATTACAATTACAATTACAATTACAATTTATTTATTTAAGGTCCCCCTTGGTGAGCCATAGATTTCCAACGAATAGTATCCCTACTTTTTATAAGATCCAGTAGATGTCCTAGCATAGCTCTCGACCAGCTGCAGGGTATTATGAACAAACAGAGTTCAAATTGAAGATGGGGATTTTAATCATACAGTTTCAGGACTGTGCTCCCTATATTTGTACAATATGTACAATGTTCAACCAGAGGGAGAGTACACTGGACCATGTCTATGTTAATCTGAAGCATGCATATAGAGCAGTACCCCTCCATCACCTTAAGACCACCTCTCAGTGCTCTTCATCCCAGCATGCATTACCCTCAGAAGGAAAACCAAACCAGAAACAAAAAATATAAGACCCTGGCCTGAGGGAGCACTCTCACAACTGCAGGACATATTTGAACAGCAGGACTTTGAGAAACACACAGAGACTGTTTTATCTTACATCAAGTTCTGCACTGACACTGTCATGGTCGACAAGCGCATCCGGATTTATCACAACCAGAAACCCTGGATGACAAGTGCAGTACAGTCTCTCCTGAGAAACCACAACTTGGCCTCCAGGTCAGGTGAGAGCCCAGTAAAGCATGGCAAGGGCAGACATGAGGACAGGTGTCAAGGCTGCAAAGGACTACAAGAGGAAGCTAGAGGACCAGCTCGCACATTAACCTATGGCATGTGTGACAGGGATTACACCAGATCACAAACTGCAAGGGCAACTCACCTGTGAGTGCCACTGCTGATGCCTGACAGGTGCTGAGGATGGTGGATACTAAGCAAGATGCAGGACCTGATGGAGTACTCGGTAAAGTACTTAAAGCTTGTGATGACCAGCTCTCAGGGTTCCTGAACAGGATATTCAGCCTGTCCCTGACAAAAGCTACCACCCCATCCTGTCTGAAGTTGGCTACCATCTTCCCTGTCACCAAAAAACCAACAGTCAAAAGCCTCAGTGACTACAGGCCGATAGCTCTAACAGATGTTGTCATGAAATCAAAATTTATGAAATAGTTTTGCTCTTCAGGTGCAATCCATATTAATTAAACAGTGCAATCTAATACTTTTTAGTGCAATATTCCGTTTATCAAGTGCAATCCACTATTTTACACGTGCAACAGCTTGATGCAGCCTATTTATTTCAGATTTACTGAATGATTATGTTGTTTGGTTTTTATTTGCTTGTTTTGTGCCTAGTTGTCACTTGATTAGATGTAGCACTCTTAATCTCATTGTATATTCTTTGTACAATGACAATAAAGGCTTTCTATTCTATTCAGTTCTATTCAAAAATGAAAAAAAACCTAACTAGCTTCAGTGTTGCATTGAAAGTACTTATCAGTCCCATGCACAGACATGTTGTGGGGACAGGTGCTTAAGCAAAAAGAAGGGGGCACCTCTCATAATTATCAATTAAATAAATTAAGTTATATACAATAACACAATTTGCTTACTTATATATATACGATAATACCCATACAGTGATGCAGACAAGAGTGTAATTCTGTTTTGAGGGACACAAATTAAGTTGGGGGGGTCTGGGTATCATCCCCCAAGATATTCTGAGCATTTTGGTGAATTCTTCAGGGAGGCTATGGAGAAGGACCTTCAGGCATCGAGGAAATTCTGGCAAACCATTAGTTGACTCAGGAAAGAAAAGCAGGGCTTGGTTTAGGCTGTGTTCAGCACGGGAGAAGAACTGCTCCCTGATATTGTGGAGCTGTAGAAAGAGCACTTTGAGGAACTCGACCAACACAACCAATATCTCTTCCTTTGAAAAGGCAGAACTGGAACACTATTGGGAAGTTTCACCCATATCACAGCATCAGGTGTGGATCATAGACTGTAGGATCAAAGGACATAGCTACTGTAACATCACCTGTTGGTTTGTGGACTGGTTTGAACCCTCACATTTGGCATTTTGGCTGTCGCCATCTTGGTTGTTTTTTTGGAGCCAGAAGTGACCATATTTTAACAAGAGGCTGGGGCTGGGGCTGTGAAGGAGCGAGGAGTGGATCTTACTGAGAAGCAGAGGACATTATTGGCACTGTCACTCAAGTAGCCCCGCCTTTACATATCATAACTTTGCTTTTTCATGGGATAACCTCCGGCCAAACTGTCCAGATTTGACCTTGGGGGCTGTTGAGGCACAGAGGGGATTTTTGTCTTGGAAAAAAGTAGGGAAGCAATTTTGGTTTTGTGTAGAGTGCATTGACCATATTCAACATTGCTAGACATGTTCAGTATTCTGTAGGTGTGTTAACAAAATCTGCATCTTACAATATGCTCTTCTCTCCATCTACCACTCTTTCACACTCACACACACACACACACACACACACACACACACACACTACCTGACTGCCCATACCCATGAGACTTGATTTGTGTCAAGCACCTAACAAAACAAACATCAACATTTAGTGATTCACTCTCACACCTTGCTCATTAAGGATTCACACCTTCTTGTAGTCACATCAGACGATTGCATGCAAACTCGCATCTCGGAGGAATCGTTCCAATCAAAGGTGTCGAGAAAATCAACCAAAGTAAACATATGATGTAAAACCCACAAGGCAACACATGATGCAAACTCTGCAAGGAGACAAACAACTTCACCTTTCAACACATGGTGCAAACTCTGAGAACAGACAAACAATTTAACTTTTAACACATGATGAAACCTCATCAGAAAAGACCAACAATTGAACACAGTACTCAGTAAATAAAACATTTCTTATTTAAGTAAGTCTAAACTCAGATTTTATGGCACTGTTTATACTTAAAGATCCTTGTAAGTGTAACTATATGCTCTGATTGACAATATATAGTTCAGATTATTTCTAATACTGTAAAATTCTTCAACAAGCCACATACAAAATTTGACCTGCAGTCCCTCAGAAAAGGTCTTCCAGTGGTGCTTGTGTCATTCTTTTTACTATTTCAGCAGCTCCTTGTCATTGATATTTGAGAGTGAAACCCAACTAAAACTGGCTTCAGTGGTAAATAATAACAGCAAAACTAGAAATATGCAAACAACACTGACTGAATGAACATTCATTAAATGCACCTTGTAAAAAGAGAAACACAGTACATGCAGCAGCAAAACCATAAAAGAAGCTCATTTGCTATGATGTGGTTTTGCAAAGGTAAATCATTAATGCTTATGTTAAACTAAAATCAGTAAATCTTAATGTAATATACTCCAGCCTGCTCTCACTCTAAAGTCGTTGAAATCTGGCGCTTGGTCAGTGACTTCTGGCGTTACACACAAACAAAAAAGCTGTGCTTTCACATCGGCATGATAAATGGCCAGTCGCTGTTATTGTTTAACGGTGCCCAGCGGTGTCAGGGGTCCAACAACCACCAGCTTCCACCCAGGAGGCCGGTGTTCACTTCCTGTAAGATTGTAAATCCAGACCCTGTTCTTTTTTCCTAAACCCAACCGTGTGTGTGTGTGTGTGTGTGTGTGTGTCTGAAGAAGAGCCTGAGGGCTCGAAACGTCACCTCTATAATAAATGGCATTTTGACGGGAGCTTTACTTGGTGTGCGGAACTTATGTTTTCTTTTTATTTTACCAGTATTGTTGATCCAGCACCCAACTGAACATTTTTTTTGGGATGTGCGTGCCGCAGAGTTCTTTATTATATTGGCAAAATGTAACCATGTGTGTGTGTGTGTGTTGCTGAAGGAAAAAAAACATAAATTTGTTGTGTTGCATCAAGGTAGTGCTTTTATTTTGAAAGAAATTGTATACAAAATGTACATTTCCTGTGAAAACAGAAGTGTATTTTGAAAACAGACAATGCATGTAACAAGTTGAAGTTGACACGGCGTCCCAGAACGTCAACAACCAACACACCCAGGGTACCTTGGACGTCATATGTGGACATGTGAAGCACATGACCAAAAGCTAATTATATGTGGGACTTTAGGCCATCCTACATATTATTGTAGGCCCAGTTTGAGGACAAACATAGTAGGGGGTCCCTGCTTTATCGCTCCTCAGCTGAGAAGTCCTTTGCCTGAAAAACGTTAAAGACCCTGCATTAAGGAGTGCTTGATTTTTAGTGGGTAGGCCTACACTGTAAAAGACATGCTTGTAAATCAGTGGATATTTTATTTTTTTGAGTGTCACAACCCAAAATAAAGACTCCTTTCACCATCCGGATTTGATCCATTTGGTCTGATAACGTTTTCAAAGTCTAGAGGAGCCAAACAATTAAATCATTTTATCCCCACTCAAGTTAGTGGAGGGCTAAACTGGAAGTCAGCTGCTCTGCTGACAAAAGTCTTTAGTGTGTTCACTCTATATAAGTAAGTAAAATTTGTTGGCATTCAAGGCCAGACCCTTCAGTGGTTTGCCTCCTACCTTCAGGACAGATCAGCCTTGGTCGGAATTGATAGTGTGTCGTCATCTTCTGCTCCAATCTCCTGCGGAGTACCTCAAGGATCTATATTAGGCCCTATTTTATTTTCATTGTACATGTTGGCTCTGGAGTCTATTTTTAAAAAACATAACATTTCTTATCACTCCTATGCTGACGACACCCAGCTTTACCTCCCTCTGAAAC
>NC_065512.1:1829858-1831360 GCF_006386435.1 Epinephelus moara
ACTGTCACCAGGGTACATTTCTGATATGGTCATCCCCTATTCCACTTCCAGACCCCTTAGATCTGCTGACCAATCACTGCTCCTCATTCCACACACCAAGTTAAAAACCAAAGGTGATCGTGCATTTTCAGTTGTCGGCCCAAAATTGTGGAATAGTTTGCCACTAAATATTAGAACTTCCCCCTCCATCGAAGTCTTCAAAGCACGTCTGAAGACTCACCTTTTTTCTTTAGCCTTTTAATTGTTATCATGTAGATAGACTCTTGTGTTTATTGGATTGTATGTTTTATTTGTTGGTTGTCCAATCGCTTCTTGTGCTACAATTTTATGTCAACAAGATATTATATGCCTTTACTAATTTACTGTATCTTCTTATTTATGACTGTGTTTTTTGCTTTATTTTTGTTGTTTTTTGATTGATAATTTCTGTGTTATGTGAAGCACTTTGGTCAACATCTGTTGTTTTTAAATGTGCTATATAAATAAACTGACTTGACTTGACAAAAATTTATTCATATAGTGCTTTTCACAGACGGAGGTCACAAAGAGCTTTACAAGGGCAACATACAACAAACAAGAATAAAACATAAAAGATAAAGCAACTACCTGAGCCATGTAGTTAAAAGTGCAAAAATGTTTGCACAATAAAAAAAGAAAAATTTGTCAAGGCTTTGGTTGTGTCACTAGTTTCCCTGTGTTTGTCCTTGTCTCTCTGTTTCCCCTCCCCCTGTCTGTCTCTCTGTGTGTCTGTGCTGTGGGCGTGGCAACTCCCTCACTCTCCTGGATTCTTGATTCCATTCATTCATCTCACTTGCTTCCTGCTGCCCACCTGAGAACCATCCAATGCTCAGCCCTGCAGTATAAAACACAGGCTCTCCTCTCCAGTCCTTATCAGATCATTGTGTCTACTGGAACAACTTCTGTTGAATTGTAAACTCAACTTAGACTTTTGCTTGTGTATTTTTTGTAGATACTTACTCCTGTATTTACCTGCCTGCCTGTTTGACCTTCTGCCATGCTCCAAGCCAGCCAAACCCCTCAAACCTTGTTATGCTTCCCTGCCATCAACTTCTGGATCGTCCTCTAAGGTCACATTCATTATTTTGGCAATAAACGCAATTTTTTTTGAGTCTGTATTCTGTGTTTGGGTTCAGCCTTATTGATTGTAACAAAATTCACATGACACAACAAGTATACACAAAATATAAAGAAAATACAGAGCTGGTGCAGACAAGTTACCCAAACACCTGTCTAAATAGGTGTGCCTTAATCTGGCTTTCAGAAGAAACCACAAAGTCAGCAGACGATAAGCGTGCAGGCGGAACATTCCAGAATTTAGGTGTTACGGCCTTAATCAATCAATCAATCAATTTTATTTATAAAGCCCAATATCACAAATCACAATTTGCCTCACAGGGCTTTACAGCATACGACATCCCTCTGTCCTTATGACCCTCACAGCGGATAAGGAAAAACTCCCCAAAAAAAACCCTTTAACGGGG
>NC_065512.1:1834202-1855446 GCF_006386435.1 Epinephelus moara
AACGCGGTAGCCAGGGAGTCATTATCAACGCCGACATGAATGTTAAAATCGCCTACAATAATAACTTTATCTGATTTAAGAACTAAACTGGATAAAAACTCTGAGAATTCAGATACAAATTCAGAATACGGGCCAGGAGCACGGTAGACTATAACAAATAAAAGTGGCTGCGAGGTTTTCCAGGTTGGATGTAAAAGACTAAGAACGAGGCTTTCAAATGAATTATAATCTAGTTTAGGTTAAAAGCTCGATCACCACGAGTCTTCAGGCGAGTTCAAGGTAGAGACAAACAGATTAACTCATCTGACTTATGAGAACAAGCTCATCACTTGTGCTCAAAATTGTAAATCATTGTTTACCTGGGAAGTTGAACTTTTTCGGCTTTCATCTTTATGCGCCACTGAGCAATTTCATGGGAATGAATGGGGCTCCGCCTCCAACGCTGTATTCAATTCTCTTTATGCATCGATGGGTGCAACATGTTTTGAATTGGTGACTTGGTAAGTACTTACATCAGAACTAAGGCTAAGTTTGAACTCACAAACAGCCATTCCAACCGGTTCCAGGTATCAAAGTATAATGGATGATGTAGCAAAACTGATTTAATCCCCTCTGAAGCTGTTTGGTTAAGATCACTTATCTGTGCAATCATCAGAGCCGTTGCACTCCTTTCATGAACTTTATCTCTAAGGCCTTGATGACGTTTAAAGACATGGTACGAGTATCTGAAATGCAGTTTGATGTACAAAACATGATGACAAATCATTTTAAAAAATATAAATAAACAGGCAGAATAAAGAACTGTAGCCAGGGGTGTGAACCTGTTGTATTTTTTAGTATGACAGCTGGAATGTTTCCATTCAAACAAATGACATGAGATGGTTTCTTTCTGCTTCAGGCAGCTCCACACCTTTGCTTTCATGTTTGTAATGTCACCAGTCCACAGGAACTTCAGACAATAATTACAGGTTGTTTTGTGGTTCTTTGTAATCCTATCTCTCATAATCACTGTGAGAAGACTTTTGTGTGTTTGTCTATTTTTGGACTAATTCCTGCTGCAGACAGTAGGCTATTGTCAGTGCAGCTCAGAAGCTGTTGACGTCATTTTACCCTTAAAGTCTCATTACTCTCTCTTTCTTTTTTTTTTGCTACACATAATCATATTTGTGTCTGAATATTGGGGGTAGTATTTTCAGTGTTGTCCTTTTTTTTCATAATCAGTTTTGCCCACATTAGTATCCTTCTCTCACAGGTCAGAAAATCTTCTTTTTTATTGTTATTATTTTCAGAATACATGACCTGAATGCTCTGTTCTACCTACTGCCTAAATCCCATGACATATCTTTTTTCTCGATATACTACTACTGAACCTGATGTCTGTGAGGCTGACACAGTGCCAAACAAGTCTAAGGGTTAGGGTTAGTCAAGGTTTATACACAATATATTTTATTTGTTGAAATAGATTTTGAGTAAATGCAGTCCTCAAATCAACAAATGTTAGCTGATGTTGTTTTGTGTCTTCATTGTATGGAACAGAAATAAGGCTGCCAGGGTCTCCCTCTGGTGTCCAATGTCAGTATTACATCTACAATATAATCTGCTCCTGTCCTTTCACCAGTGTCTGGAGGTTGTTGACTACTTATCATTAAATAATACTTTAATTACATTTAAATGTAGTTTGCTGGTGGTTCAACCACATTCAAGTTTGCAGTGATTCAAGTGGTTAATTTATTATTAATTATAATTAATTATAATTAATTGTTAATTTTTTTTTTATTTTTTTATTTTTTTTTGCCATTTTTTGTATAGTTAGCTGTTGAAACTACAAAGAAAGAAAGAAATAGTAGGGGGTCCCCTGAAAGAAATGATTTTTGTACTTTTTTTTGTGTCATTGCTTCATTACTGTAATTGAACCCCCTTTGAGCTCAGTTAGTCATAAGTATTGATTATTGCTATTTATTAACAAATGTTGATAAAAAAGAAAAAGCAACGAGGGCACTTTTTGTAATAAACTCAGTTGAGTGGTATTTCTGGCATGTGACTTTTTTTGTATTTTATTTTGTGATAATTTTGTAACACATGTACATTGGCAATTTAAACCTCTGCCAAGGAGGTTATATGTTTTGCTCAATTTGTTTCTTTTCTGTCAGCGGCATTGCGTAAAAACCACCGGCCTGATTTACATAAAACTTGTTGAACGTATTTAGAATGGGGCAAGGAAGACTCTAATTAATTTAATTTTGGAGCAGGTCCGAATCATGGGCGGAGCCACATATTATTTCTCTCTTTCATTTATTTTGCAAAAGAGGGCATTTGGCCTTGGTGGAGGTCTGTGCTGTCCAAGTCCCCTTCTGGTTTACAAGTAGTTTAAACTATTTTTTTTAAGTGTCTTTAGTGAACCAAACTAGTTTTCTAACAACCCAAACACCAAAAATGTTGGCATTGTACGTTTCTGCAAACCACAGATAAGATACATTTGCACATCATTATGTAGCACATATGTTGAAACTTTACATTTCAACTGTGGTTAATGTGTGGATATGTTTAGGCACAAAAACCACCTGGTTGTGGTGAGGAAGGAAGATCATGTTTTGGCTAAGAATAACCAATTTTGGGTGCACAGTCTCAACTCATAAAACAGTGATGGGTCGCTACAAAACACTAATGTTTGGTCCCTAAAAAGCTGTTGAAAACACAGCGATGACGATGATGATAAAACTTAAATTAAAGGCCCAGTCCTTTTTACTTGCGTGGTGCAGCTACACATTTTGACAAATAAAGGCCTCTCTTAATTAGGGGCCTGGTCTGGTTGCCAGGCAGTTCATTTTATTCTATAGAAGTTCTTCGAATGTATTAAAGCACATTTGTGGCTACCTCATATGATGTGCCAGCTTCTCAATTACCCTGTAAGTTATTCAATATTCCTTTCGTCTGTAAGGGTCCTCAGATCAAAAGAGTTTTTCATAAAAATGTATCTAAGTTGTGAGGATTGTTTTAGCAGGATAAAGTGATGTCGTGTCAGTGTGCCGAGTGCCGAGTGCCGTAACGCACTCTCTCTGATGCGCTTTCTGTCGGAGTTAGATCAAATGTATAATTCATAATTTATATTTTATCTGAAGCCTAATTTCTGAACAAGTAATATTTATACTGGGTTAAATTACCAGTTTGATTGTATTTCCTGATATTTGTTGAGCAACAATTTTGTGTGGAAGGAATGAAAGACATGTCCAAAATATAAGCCTGTTGATTTCAGTCATTCAAATAAATAATAGCCCGGGCTATTAATTGAAGTTTTATGGTAGTTTAACAGACCATACATTATGCTGTTACCCATACCCGCCTTTTGAAAGACAGAAACTGAAAAAGAAGCTGTACATGCATGTATTCTATGTTTTAGACTTCAAATCAGTGTCTTTTAGTTATGGCTGTCATGTTTACATATGTGTTAGCTTTCAATTAGGAAAGGACGAGGTTGTGCTTTATCATTTTATTGATAAAATGTAATGTGACAAAATAAAAGGTGACAGAAAGGAAAGATACAGTCAGACATCAGGACCAAGCATATAAGATAACAATACATGTGATGGTGTATACAATAACTATTGTGGCCAACAGCAGCAGAGAGGGCTTTAGAGTCCATCTTCATTTCCAATAATTATGGATTTCTTTATGTATTACCCGTCTACCTTTCCATAATTGTTTTATTGAAGTATATTCAAAATCTGGGCCACGTTGGGCTGCACCCAAACTTGTCTTACTCTCCTTCCCACCTTGAAGCACCTTCAAGTCAAGAGGAGGCTCGTCCACTGAGGGATGAGTAATGGCATTGATTTGTCCATGACTTAACTTTTTTCCTCTGGAGTGGATCAAAGCATCTCCAATCATGCACTTCATACCAGAAGAGTGCTGCTAGACATGAGACGGAAGCCCACCAAACTTTCTCCTGGGACGACCAGCGGCCAGTAAAAATGCATAATAATAAAGAAAAAAATAAATACAAGGCCACTAAATAAACATTGTAATGTGCATGTGCATGAACATTGTGGTTACAAAAAAGGAATGCAAATTAGACAGTATAAAATAAAGTACATTACATTTACAGGGGAAATGAAGAAAACTGAGTTAAGTTATCATTTATAGTGCAAAAAAGCTATGTGGTTTTCAGGTATCATCAGAAAAAGACGGTTTGGGTTGGAATAATAAGGAGCAGTTTTTCAAGTCATTTTATATTTCCTTCCCTGACTCTCTGTCCTCATGTCCTCTCTTTCCTCAGTGCAGGGGAGGCAACTCTGTTTTTAACCCTTTAAAACCTGAACAAATTGACCTAATTCCTTTCAAGAATGAAACTAAGAGGCAATGAGAAACTTTATAAGAGATGACCCACAAATATGCATGAAATTAAATAAAAAACAAACAAGCAAATGACCTTGAAAAAGTGTTAAATATATATAGAGAAAGAGAGATTTTTTTTCCTGTGACACAATTTTAAACATAATTATAATAAGTATGAATACATTTTTCTAGGCATTTTTCCTCCTTTTTTTGATAATTTCCGAATAATTTTCCCTCTCTTTCTCTCTCTTTTCTTCTTTAGATCATTTTTCATATCACATATTACTATTTTCTTGAAATTTGCGGGACATTTCTTCAAGTTGCTCATTGCCTATTTTGTACATTTTCAAAATAAATCAAACCAGTTTGCTCAGGTTTCAAAGGTTTAAATTCTTGTGAAAGGCGCCCGAATACAGCCCGAGAAAACAGACTTTTCCATTTTTAGATTTCGATTCATAGCTAGCCTAACTACAGACTCAAGATGAGTTGTCGCTATAAAGGTTCAACAAACAGACTGTAGACATACAAGTGCATTTTAGTTTTGGTTTGTTTTTGTTTTTTTCACAATACAGCTACACATTTTTTTAAGACTGGAGAATATAAGAATCACTTTAGTTTTACAAAACTGATAAATGAAAATTGAAATGTTAAAAGATAACCATTATTTATGTCCAAATAATTTTTTGTCAATTTAATTGTATATTCCTCGATATTGCAAGGTGAAATTCACACAAAGTGACACTCACTCATTCACAGGAAACAGGTGGTGGCCCAAAACTTGATGACAGTGACTTGCAGGGCCACTATAGCTCCTGCAGCTTCTCTCTACTCTTCTGTTCATTTTCCTGTGGCATTTTGTTCACCATTTCATTCAATAGAAAGTATTTCCAGGGAGAACACTGTCACAGTTCAACAAAGTTGAACCCAAACAGTCACATAGATTAATTTGTGGGCATATGCGTGAATTCACTCAGTGGAAGCATTAGAAAACTCCCATTAACTGGGATTTTAAAAGCACTGATTGAAAAAAATTCATAATAAATTATATATATATCCATATACATACAAGAACTTAATGGATAATGTCCTGGTGCCACATTGCATACAGTAGAGATGAACAATTGTACAATGGCAGACTTCATGGGTGCTTTAGACAGTCTTTGTCTCACCCTGCTGTTCATCTTCAGTACTACAGCAGTTTTAAACTCATTTACAAACGAAAGATATCTAAAAGCAAGGCTTTGATACCAGCTGCAACAACAGCAGTGTTTTCCCTCTCATTACATTCAGCATATTGCCAGTGGTGAAGAAGAGTGAGTCAGCTACCCACAATAAATGTCAAAAGGTGAATTCATTTGCTGAGGCGCTTTCCTCATTTCAACGTAGACGGAGTTTTCAGGATCTATGTCGCTGCTCTGAAACAGGGAAACAGAAAAGTAACATGTATGTTAGAGTTTTCTTAATAATACTTAGCTCAATGAGTGCCTCCAACAGTGCTGGAGATAGAGGTAATATTCCCAACGGAATGATGCAGACAACCACCACTGTTCCCCTTAACCTCTAATATGCAGACATCTTCATAGGACATTTCCAAATAAAGAGTTGTAGCTATAGCTCGCATAGTTTAGTCCCAAACAAACTAGACTAGATAGGAAAATCAAATAACCTGAGATAGTAGAAGTCAGAGTGTAAAAGACTTTATAAATTTGGTTTGATTTTGGCTCCCAGATTATTGAACTTCTCTTTAAAAAAAAAAAGGCCTAAGCCCTCTAAGAAGTCTGAAGAAGACTAAAGAAGAAGTCTAAAGAAGACAAAATCATTAGGTGGGGTAGATAGATTGGTCCCTCTGAGTGCCTCAGATTCTTCTTTTTGAAAATGTCAAGACTGAGATTCCTGCACTGAAGAGCACCAGAGGTTGACCATTTTCACACTTTTTGAAGACCCCTGCAGCACTCCATGCATTTCTTTTTTCTGTCTAAAGAAGTCTTGTCTGCCAAAATGTGGTAAACTGATGTCATAGTATTTATATTTTAGTGTGATGCTATCCTAACGCATAAGTTATTGCCCTGAGATCAGGCTCTGATGAAGGCTAGTCTAACAAATTGCACCGAACTATGAAAATAATGTGGTAAAAAGAGGTCACACTATTGAGATTTTATGTTTTGGAGTGCCACTATCCTTGCACAAGTTATTGCCCTGAGTTTATTGAAGAGTAACATTGGTATTTTCCAACTTGAACCCCATTGTCTTGTGTTTTCGTGTCTAAATGACTGATGGTGGCAACAGTTTTTTAATTTGGTCCAGTGTTGAGAGGGCTACAGCTGTCAGCGGCAAAACAAAAACCAAAATAATCACTGGGGGCAATTGTGCATCTTTACTTTATGTCCACTAAAGGCTCAGATTGTTATTCTAAGTGTTTGAAACAATATGTAAAGGATCCCTACAGAGATAGAGTTTTTTGTTTAAGAGAAAGTTCCTTTTTGTTTATCCATTAACAGCCTTTAAATCACCATCACCAAACCCACCAGACTCCATTTAAATGAACAGTCATTTTAGCGTGTATAGAGGCAGCATGTATGTGCTGGAGTCTGGTGGGTTTGGCGGTGGCAATTTCAGCGCTTTCGGTCAAACAAAAAGCATCCTACTCTCGGATGTCTGCCTCTGCAGAAATCCTGTCTATAAAGTTGTGAAACACTAAAAATAATGGTTTGAGTCTGTCAGTGGCAAAAACAAACACTGTCAGTGGACGTATATTGACGTTCCTCAGTTGCCCATTAACATTACATTGCCACCTGTTTCAGCACTGCCGGCTGCAGCCCTCACACTCATCATGGACCAGTTTGACAAATCTTTCCCATTAGTTAGTTAGACACAAAAACATGAGTAAATAGGGCCCAGGTTGAAAAATACTGACATGTAAGAGAAACAGACGAGAAGCCAAACAGATAGAAAGACAGTCACCCTCAGTCTGATGTAGAAGCAGGTGATGATGCAGCTATACAGGAACATCAGAGCCAGCAGACCAATCAGAATCCACCTGAGCTGATGAAACTGAAGACAAGGAGGTGGAGGAGGAGGAGGAGGAGGAGGTGAAGGAGGAGGTTCAGGTGTGCAGGGTCCTTCCTTTTGACCTACTAAAACATAGTGAGGCAATTTCCTGTATACTCCAGAGTATTTGAAAAGTCAAGATTGAAATAAATGCAAAAAGTGCTAATGTAGCTTGCTTTCACATTCTAAGCTACAAGAATATTCAGTCAATTGTCAAACACAAAAGGATAAATGACTTTTTGATACAGTAACTGTATATAAATTATAAAATGAGGTACATATAAACATACTTATTGTATTTGACTTTACTTCTACATTGCTTTGTATTTGCAGAGGCACTACAAATCATCAATAGGGTCGAACATACCTGGCAGTAGTCTAGTTGGTGTTCCCTCCTTGGTGTGCTCTAGCTCATCTATTATCACAGTGAACTCACACTGGTATGTTATTTTCATGGCCTCTGGCCCGACATCAAGCAGGATGAAAAGCCACCTTTTAAGATTCACTTGATGCATGATGATGTTCTTACAGTCTTTCTTCCCCTTCTGGCAGAGCAGTCGAGGTTTGTATGTTCTGAGATTAAACAAAGACATATACAGAGTACAACCAAGAGCAAGCCTTTACTCATTAGTCTTTAATCTCAGTATACTGGATTTCAGTGCTGCGTTTTACACGGTCAACCACAACATATTACCAGATTGACTGGAAAACTGAGTGAAACTTTCTGGCACAACTCTCAACTGGTTCAATCCCTACTTTATGGATAGGGAGTACTTTGTGTCTATAGGTAATTATACTTCTAAGTGGACAAAAATGACGGGAAGTTCCCCAAGGCTCCAATCTGGGGCCTCTTCTGTTGAACATCTACATACTTCCATTGGCTCAGATTATGGGAAACAAGAAAATATGTACGATATATATGATCCTCCTGGGAACGCCTCGGGATCCCAGAGGAGCTGGACAGCAGGAGTACTTTGTACTCAGCGTTGCCTTTCACAACCCAGCCCCGGATAAGTGGATGAAAATTGAACAAAATATTGTGCCATAATTATTGAGATGACACATAAATTTACATATCCATTTCACCAAGGGACTATGGTCCAATACAAGCTCTGACTAAGTGCGTCAAACAAATCAACAGTTGGATGTGCCAATTATTATTTTCTCCAATTAAACAAAGACAAAACTGAGGCAATAGTTTTTGGAGCCACAGAGGAACGATTAAAAGTCAGGACTGAGCTTCAGTTGTCAATGTTAAAAACCACAGACCATCGGGGCGTCGGTGGATTAGTGGTAGAGCAGGCGCCCCATGTACAAGGCTGTTGCCGCAGCGGCCCGGATTCGACTCCAGCCTGTGGCCCTTTGCTGCATGTCACTCCCTCTCTCTCTCCCCCCNAATCGTGGCGTAGTCGTAGTCGTCCTAGCACTGTCCCAAATGAAAAAGGATTTAACTCCATAATGCCATAATGCACCAGTTAGGGAAAAAGGCAAATTAAACACATTTTAAGAGACTTTTAACCTCTCTCCTTTGTTTGGGGTTCTTTCAGGGTCTTCCTGATTGTGTAACATCCTGTCTGATAACATGTCAAAACTAAATGCCCCAGAAAATTGCTCTAGATTGCTTGTTAGCTTGGTTCACTGCTAGTTTCGGGTCAAAACGCCCCAGTGTATAACAATCATAATATTTATAATATGTTATAATATGTCATAATTTTTGTGATATTTAAATATATCGTTGGCACTCATACAATAATGCCTGTGGTGGTAATGTTTAGTTTTATTAGATTTTTATCACCTCTTATCTTTTCTGCATTTCACCATGAGGTCTGGACAGTTCTCCTTTATATTTTGTGACTAAAATTTCTAATAATTCTAAAAAAAACATTTGATAAACAGAAATTAATAGCTGCAATTCATGTGTTGTTGTGTATTTTTTTCCTTTTGTAAACATTTTCCTAATGTTGACTTAAAGAAGGGGTTTGGACATCAAAATTGCATGTCATGTCATTGGCCCTTTGTATTTGTTTATTCATGTCATTGTGTCACTTTTGAAACCAAACCTACCTCCTTGTTGCCCGCAAACACTCTATTATGGTGTACACAAAGACAGTCACTGTTTAGTTTGGGGTTTTTGCTTGTTTGTCCTTACACCTCTTTAGTAACTTAGTGGTTTCAAATTTGCACAGAATTGTTTGATGTGTTTATGCAGATAAAGCGATAGATTTCAGTTTTAGGATCTGATTTGGCATGAAATGAAATTTCCCGCAGGTCAAACCACCTCACAAATACAGAGATTAACATCTGCCTACTTGGCATCTTGCTGTTTGGCTCAGAAGGGCTGAGTTTAAAAACTGGAGTGATGATACTGGGGTTTCTCAGCAGTTTCTAGAACAGCAGTGCTCATCATCCAAAAATCCAAATATCAAAAGTTTTTCATACCAAATCAAAGCATGGGATTTTTCATGGTGGCCTTGGTGTCTTGATGTGGTATATTGGAGGGAGTTTGAGTCTTGAATGATAAAACTTGCTTAAATTTAGTAGGCTATTCAAACTGTGTAACAAATGACATCAACCCCAAAATTGCTTAAACAACTTATGAGACATAAATGAGCATGGGAATGGCCATTATATACCTCTATCAGACTGTTCTAAGCCCTTATACACTCTAAACCTTTAAATATTAAATAGGCATCTACCAAAAACAAAATGTTTATTACAGATTTATGACTAGAAAAGCTTGACAGTGTTGAGCTGCACCTCAAATTAATCATCAGATGCCCAGCTTTTAGGTGATGTATACCTCTTCTTTGTGGCATATACTGTTGACCTACTGTCTCCCCCAAGAGATCCCTTATTCAGTCCAAACAATTGACAAAAATTTGTCCATATGGGTCGCAGAGGATTAAAGCATTTCATGCTGCAACTGAAACATTAAAAGTACTATTCTTGTAATATGTTTTCTCTTCAAAATAAAACAGTCCAGCTGAGGGATCTGAAATATAACTAATTTAATGACACCACGATACTTACGTCAATATGGCGTTGAGTCGAACATCTTTGACAGAGGTGACGTTTGCGTTATGTTCACAGCTGACAGAGGTCGACCCGTCTGGGTTCACAGCCCGACTCTTTGGCTGAAACACCTCAAAACCTGACGCATAAAAAAAATTCCGCTACTGTTGGAAAACACGTCAAGTTTTTTCCCTGTTATCCAACTTCTTTTATTTGGTCATTGTCATCAGAATATTGTTTCAGATTTCATTTTAAAAGTCAATGTTTTCAAGCAGCTCCTCTTTCCTTCTGATAGATGGTGCAGATTCCTTCTTTGTTCAGTATGTTAATATCGTGGAGACCAGGGTAATTGTAACATTTTTTGGCTTTGATGTCATTCCCCAAAAACCTCTTCAGCTATGTGGACACATCTATTATGTAGGTAACTTGTATCTTTTTCTTGTTGACAGGCATTAAATGTTTTTACATTAAACCAATGTCACCAATGACCTCCTCCTCGCCTTTAACTCTGGTCACCGTACAGCAGCCTTTGATACCATCAACCACACATTTTTCCTCTCCCGCCTGTCCTCTTCAGCATTGAATCCTCCATCAATATCACCAGTGCTGCCCTCTACTGGCTAAGGTCATACCTCACAAATCAACATCTGTTCATGAACATCAACAATTGCACTTTCTCCCTTGCTCCTTTGTCCCAGGCGTCCCCGAGGGTTGGATGCTTGGTCCTCTCCTATTCATCCTCTATGTGCTCCCCTTGGTAACATCATTCGCCAATGATGTCGAGCTCTTCATCTCCACTAAACGCATCACTACTGAAACTCACCCCACTCTGACCACCTGTCTCAATGTAATCAAATCCTGGATGCAAGCCAACTGTCTCGAACTGAACTGTGAAAAATCTGACATGATCATCATCTGTCCCAAATCCCTCACCAAAACCTCTCGCAACTTCTACCTCACCATTGATAATTCCACTCTGCATTCCTCCCCACACATACAAAACCTCTGAGTTATTTTCAGCATCAACCTCTCCTTTGAAAAACATGTCAATCAAATCAGAGACAGATCATCGCAGAACATAATGAGTTTCATGGTTCTGTCTCATCTCTGATTGGTGCAATTTGAGATGTTACAATTCCCCCTTGTCTCCCCTACGCTCTGTGACTGCTGACACTAATTATTTCACTACAACAAATGTAGAGGCATCTCAGCTTATGTAAAGAAAAAGCTCATGTGAAACATGGTGTCATTGGATGGTTTGGTGAATTACTATCTGCATTGTTATGACAAAACAACAAATGACTATATAACAATTAAAAGTTTGAAATAAACCAACTCTGTACATCCCTACAGACAGTAGATGGTGGAGTTGAGAGTCCTACCATGGCTTGGGTGGAAGCTGAAGCTCAGACAAAGTGTGAAGACGATGAAGATGTTGAAGCTGTGAGCTGTCATCTCAGCCTCTCTGCTCCTTCTCGCTCTGTGATGAAAACTGGAAAACGACCGATCAAAGCACAGAGACACCAGGCGACATCACAAACACCTCACTGATGCTGAGCTCTTTATTAAACAGGAAAAGGGCAGGTTTCTGAGGTTGGACTTGGTGCTGATCTCACCACATTCTGTATTTCCACGGTGCTGTGATGACTCTTATCAGCTGTCAGTCAAACTGTTGTTTGTGTAGTTTCTGTGGGCGGGACTCTTTCCTGTAGCTTGTCATACAATACCTACAATTTTTTATAGGTTTTTTTTTACAGGTCAACAGGAAATTTTAACTACCCAATTTCCTGTACAGCAGGAAATGTTATATTTGCTTCATTCAGTGGAACGTTTTAAAATTTAAAAATTAGGAGCAAAACTTCAGTTTATGATTTTTTGTATCAGAGTTAGTTGTATACAGACATTTTTTGGGGAGGGAAACGATGTTTAACAACTGACACGAGCTGTTTTTCAGAGAATTCTGTAACAGTTAAGATACTTTGATGATGTGTGTCTATTCCCAACAATACCAGACACCATGAGTCCTGGCTCTTAAGCTCCAGTGTAGAATTTATGGGGATACACTTGCAGAAAAGGAATATAATGTAATAAAGTATGTTTTCTCTTGTGTAAAATCACAAATACGCATTGCTGGGCTTTTGTTACCTCAGAATGAGCTGTTTATATCTACACAGAGAGCCAACCCATCCTCACTGTGACCTCGTCACATGTCCACGTTTGGTCATGGACTTTTCACGTCCACATATGACGTCCAAGGTACCCTGGGTGTGTTGGTTGTTGACGTTCTGGGACGCCGTGTCAACTTCAGCCTGTTACATGCATTGTCTGTTTTCAAAATACACTTCTGTTTTCACCAACACACACATGTGGTTGGGTTTAGGAAAAAAGAACAGGGTCTGGCTTTACAATCTCACAGGAAGCAAACACTGGCCTCCTGGGTGAAAGTTGGTGGTTGTTGGATCCATCCATCACTCCTCCCACCCGCCCTACTGGGACTCTCGCCGACTTAACGTACATTGTTATCCTGCCGTTTTTCCCCCTGATGCTGCTGGGCGCTATTAAACAGTGACAACCAGCCACGTATTGTGCTGATGTGAAAGGACAGCTTTTTTCGTCTGTGTCTGACGCCAGCAGTTACTGACCAAGTGCCAGATCGACGACTGGAGTGAGGCCAGGCCGAGGGAGCAGGTCCTCGTCTACGGAGAGTGTCATGTTTAACCCCTATGTTTCTACAGTAGACTACTTCTACTTAGATTTTCTCTGCCTTAACTGTCATTGTTGTCCCGCCACATTTTCCCCTGATGCCATCGGGCACCAAATCGGATGGCTTTGTCGTCAGTGTCTAACACCAGAAGTCACTGCCCAAGCACCGGTTTTTAATGACAGAGTGAGACCGATTTGACGTCGCACAGTCAGGGAGGTTCTAGGATGGCTGTTGTTACGGTCTGGAATCAAAGACGGCCTGGGATAAAATTCTGACTGTCAGAAATTTAGGATGACTGTGTGACTGCTGTTACCACGTACGTCTACTAACTAACCAATAGAAATACAGCATGAAATGACGCACTGATCAGCGCTAAACTCAAACAAACAGACGGTTAGCAGCTCGCCATGGAGGGAAAGCACACTACGAGAAATGTGTGGGATTCCAGTAAAGAGGAAAACCTTGTGGAGGTGGTTGTTGTGCGACAGGTGTTTAAATATGAGTTTTATATTTGTGATTGTCTGCACTTAAGATTTTCTTCAAAGGAGCCGAATTTCAATGAAGTTTTATCAAAACAAACAAATCTTGATTTTGTGTGTTTCGCTGTTGTCTGTTTCACTGCTGCATCTGTCTGTCCATTATTTTTTATCAGCATGAAGTTTCTGTGAAAAAAACTGAATTCTTTGATGTGATCTGGCATAACTGGAGTCAGCAGTGTTAGTCCACATCCTGTTTTTCAGCGTTTGTGCTTCTGTGAAATCCTGTGCGTAAGTGAGTGAGACAAATAGAAACCACAGACACAATCAGCGTTAGAAGCCTGAAATCTGCTCTGTGATTGGGCCATCTTAGGGCTGCTCCTCCCTGAGAGAAGATAATGACCTTATTCACCGTCCGTCTGTTGATAACACTCTTTTTGTCTTCTTTTCCTTTTGTTTTTGGCTCAACAGTAAAATCATCTCGCCTGCAAGTCCTGCTCGCTTGTATTAGAGAGTCCACCATTTCAGTCCAGTCCATAAAATATTTCTACAGCTACCTGATGAATTTCAATTAAATGTTGTACAGACATTCATTGTCCCCAGAGGGTGAAGCTTACTGACTGTGGTGATCCCCTGACTTCCTTTTGTGCCACCATGAAGCTGAAACATGTGGTTTTGGATATAAGCTCTGTATAAATGCAGCCACTTATGTTTGCTGCTGATATTCACATGTTAACGTTTAAACATGGTAAACATCAGCAGGTTAACATTGTCACTGTGAACATGTTAGCATGTAGCACAAAGCACTGTTGTGCCACTCTAGTCTCAAATACGAGTAATGGACACAAAGTCTTAACGACACATTATGTAGTTACGGCATCAATTTATAATAATAAAAAGAAAATGTTTCATTGAGAGTTAATGCCATGGTAGGGCTTGCGTCACATGACACATAGCTCCGCCCCCTCACTCACTCACAGTTTCTCCATCAACACTCAGAGAGACACAGAGCTGCTCCTCTGTTTAATCTGTCTGTTCATTAGTCTACAGTGAGACATTGGTCTGTGTGTTGCACGAGCTAAGATACATCAGTCTGTGAGATGGATGAAGTTACTGCAGTAGCACACGTACAATACTGTGGGCCTTTTCCTCTGGATATTTTTAGCTGCGTCCAGTCAAGCTCTGATTTGTTTTTCCATTATCAGTTTAGACGCACTGTGCCACGCCGAGCTGCGCATCTACTCCTTCTCCGGAGTAGGTCCAAAAGCCGGGCCACCCGCCCTCAAGCGGGTAGCCGTGGCATCTAGCCAACTGCAGCGAACACCCGTGAGTGTTGTGAGACTCTCCTCCCCTCTGTCTGCAGCAGACCAGAGAGAAAGGCTTTCTTAAAAGGCTGTGTGTTCACCTCTCAGTACGTCTGTAGCTTCTGACTGAATCTCTGTGGTTTGGAGTTTAGTTTCTCTCCTGCGTCCTGTTTTTACTTTAGATATCTGATTTATTTTACCATTTATGTTCGCTATCAGCCGTTTTAGAAGTTGTGTGAAGTTTCTGCTCAAAAACTCAACCTTTCCTTATTTTTCTGCTTCACAATAAAAGTTTTTACTTAACAAAATAACAGGGGACTTTATAGGAATTAAAATATGTTTATTACCGAATTAGCAAAACTTTATCAGCGGCGTTTCTTCAATTAAGTCAAGTGTAATTATACGGCAGGGGTGAAGAGTTAAATCAGAAACGGCCACAGTGAGATGATGATGAAGAGCTGCAGACTAACAGCTCACCTCCAACAGGTAAACTTCTTTTACCTGTAATGGAAAAACTCATGCAGCAAAAACAACCGGGGACTTCAGCTGTGGATCAGCTTGAAAATGAACATGTAGTCCACTTCATAGAAAATACCAGGACATATATCGTGTGTTACCATTCAGCCTGAAAAAAACCAAGATATTCATTTTTGTCCATGGTGCACAGCCCTATGTCATGGGCCAAATTTAAATTTAATTTAAAACTAAAATATAAAATCATTAAAAGAAATTCAAAATATATATTAGTCTTGCAGAAAGGGCACTGATCTAGTCAGAGGGCAGATGCCTGAGCACTGTCTGTGCACATGCCTGTTGTAATGATGTCACAGGCTTTTAAATCACTTTTCTCAGCTCAAGGAAAGTTTCACAAATATAAAACCTCCATGACTCAAACTCAGGATAGAAAGAGTCATTATTGACCTTGTTTGCTGTTGGAGATGTCTGTCAACAGTTTTACAGACGTCTCTTTCATAATGGTGGCCTATGAAGCAAATGCTTTTTGGCCTGTGGGAGTTTTTTGCACTACAATACCACGTGTGGCCACTGGGAAAAATTAGAAGTAAACGGCCAGGCAGCTTTCCAGAGGGCCTGAGATGAGGGAATGAAATGTGTGAAAATTAGCTTTTTTGTCACTTTTTACGTGAACTGACACTTTGATTGTCTTTCAGGGGAGACAACCTGAAAATATGCACTGCTGTCTCCATATTTAGACGCTAACGCATTTCACTTCAAGTGTGACTGTTCAGAACGATGATAAACAATACTGTGGTCAGACAACATGTCCTACAAACTATTTTGAATCTAGCACAACCCGACCCAAAGACTGACATGCTCGTGATCGGTCCCTGTGGCTGAAATACAAATAGCATGTCAGCAACCTGAAAGTCACATCAGCAACATAACTAGGGCAACTTTTACTGGTTGAAAAACATGTCAGTTATCAAATGTTTTATATGTTGAGCTCATTCTGAGGAAGTGGTTCACACCTTTATCTCAGACAGGTTACAGACTGATGTATTGCTCTTCACTGGGCTCCAGATCAGAAAAACAAGCAACAGCTCTCACATGCAAAGACAAACTACAAACAGTATTTCTCTATTGCTTAAACACGTTTTTTGGAGGAAGACCTGCTTTTCTCAAAACTCTACACACAAACCACAAAGACACACACACAAACTGCTAAAGTCAACACTTCTCATGCAGAATTACACTCTGCCTTCAAAACAAGTTCAACATCTCCTCAAAATGGAACTTTGTGTTCAAATGACACACACAGCCATCATATGAGTAGACACTTGTGGCACCAATTGAACATTGCAGGAAAAAATGCAAAACACTACTGTCTGAATGGAAAACACTCAGAATTATACATTTGCATGTTCATGCTGTCACACGTGCCCATTTTGTAAAATACTGTATTACAGTATAATGTTTTGTGGTATATTCAAATATAAAACAACACATTTACAGTAACACATTTTTTTTTTTTTCATCCAAAATCAAACAAATACAGCCACAACCATCAAAACAGATTTACTGGTGCTCCACATCGTGCCTTTGGTTCCTGTCTGGCCACAGGGCCTCATCCACATCACAGGCGATGTTTTCCCTCGCCAGGCAGCGGGGGAAGTAACGCCTTGAATGTCGCATGAAACCTTGGCAGGCCTCAGCCGGGACATCGTCACAGGCCCCCCCTATTGCCTGGAGCAGTGCGACGCGCTGCTGGGGGTTGAGCTCATACACCTTCCATCACCATGCGGAGAGGAACTCCTCAATGGGGTTCAGGAAGGGGGAGTATGGTGGGAGGAATGCATCAGTGGGTGGTCGGTGAGCCAGTCTCTGACCACAGCAGCCCACTGGAAACTCACATTGTCCCAGAGGACAACGTAGTTGAGCTGCTGTGGCCCAAAGAACTGGTCGTCAGGTGGGATGAGGTGGTTATGGAGTGTGTCCAGGAAGCGATATTTTTTTTCGTAGGATGGTAGGGGAAGGTACCGCCTTTTCCGCCTCTGATTGGCTAGAAGGTCCTCTCCTCCGATTGGTTATTTGATTTGGCCGTGAAATGTCATCTCACATTCATGGCATGCTGTCGGCTAGTCTGTTTTGATCGTCTTTACCACCAACAGAAGTAAACGAAGTCAATCCAACAGTGTGATAAGTGCGTGCCGTCAGATTTATATTACAGTTTTTCTCAATTGCTTACACACTATTACCAGACTTATGAATTAAATATCCTAATGCATAATGCCATCTCCCAAAAGACACACCCATTTCCCTAAACTGTTAACCGTATTGAGCTGTTTACACACATGATTCAAATTAGTTTAATTTTTAGTGCAAAACTGTACACACAAATCCCCTTAATTATCATTGCCTGCACCTTGTGTTCATTCAGAAAGCACAAGCATTCAATATTGTTCACTCAGTCAGCAAAGACTGAACCCAATTAGCACACAATTACCTGATTGAAAACACTAGGAGACAAAATTGTTCACACACCAATCAGAACATCTAAAAGGGCCCTGGGTCAGTTCATTTTTTAGAACATTGGATCCTGGACGGCAAGAAAGAGGAACAGGTCAAAGAAGAGGAGGAGGAAGAGGAAGAGGGAGGCCGAGGCTGAGGAGACAAGTAGTGAGTGATGAAATTCGTGCCACTCTTGTCGACCATGTCCTTGTGCATGGCCTGACAATGAGGGAGGCTGGGCAACGAGTGCAGCCAAACCTTAGCCGCTTCACTGTTGCCTCCATCATACAGACCTTCAGGCAGGAAAATAGGTAAGTATTTTATGTACATACTGCTCTCTACTGTACTCTACTTTAGATTGCTGTACCCTGAGCTCTTACACTACTGTACAGCGTGTATATATTTACAGTATTGTAGCTGTTTGCTCTATCATTCTGTGTGCATCCCAGTTACAGTATGTAATGTGGAATTACAGTAGGCTCCCATTTTGTTACAGTAAAAGAATTGTTTACAGTTACAGTATCCCATCCCATTTCTGTTTTTGCATGTGATGTGGATGAGATTCTCTGGCCTGACCCAGACCAGAGACGCGATGCTGTACAAGAGTGAAATATTTTCTGTATTTATATTTTTGTGTAAATATGTTTTTCTTCTTTTTTTCCTCCCTTATGAATAAAAAAAGTAAAAACATTTGTCTATTGTGTTTATCATTTAAAGAGATTTTGCGGGGAAGAACCAGAAGCAACATTATTTGAATGAATGAATGAATGAATGAATGAACTTTATTTGTCAGAATCACTTCTGAAAATTTTCTTGCGTCCAAGACACTTGTTTCTCGTGACAGAAAACAACATAATATAACAGACAACCAGACAAAATGTCACATCAGACAAAGCATAACAAAATATGACATGAGACAACCATCAGACATGTGACGTGCTATATGTAACCTCATCAAAGTGGCTGCAGTGCCTCCAGGCACTAAACTAAGCGATTTCTCAAGGCACTTTGGCAGCACGCTCTGGAGGACAGACATGTGTTGCAACTTTTTCTCTGTAAGGCTGGACTCCTCAAGTCTCCAAACCAGCTAAAGGAACTGTAACGGAACTGAAAGTTGGACTAACCTGTTTTGAAGTCGTTGTTACTGTCGTGTGTTGTCACATGTCTGTCCTCCAGAGCGTGCTGCCAAAGTGCCTTGAGAAATCGCTTAGTTTACCGTTTCCTCGTCCCTTGGATACTTTTCGTGCCTATGAGAACATATGTTAAGATGTGGACATACACTTTAGGTGTCAACCTTAAATTCAGTGATGTGCTTTCCATTAATATAAATCTGACAGCATGCACTTATCACACTGTTGGACTGACTTCGTTTACTTCTGTTGGTGGTAAAGACGATCAAAACAGACTAGCCGACAGCATGCCATGAACGTGAGATGACGTTTCACGGCCAAATCAAATAACCAATTGGAGGAGAGGACCTTCTAGCCAATCAGAGGCGGAAAAGGCGGTACCTTCCCCTACCATCCTACGAAAAAAAATATCGCATCCAGGAATGCCAGGAAAAGTGCACTATTGTAGGGACTGAAGGTGGCATGGCGATGGAGGATACCATGGTGATTCATCGCCGCACACATGGTGATGTTACATCCATGCTGTCCAGGGACCTCAACAATGTCACGCTGGCCGATCAGATTCCTTCCCCGATGCCTTCTTTTCACCAGGTTGAACCCTGCCTCGTCAATGTAGAGGAATTTGTGGATCTTGGCGGCTGCATCCAGCCCCAGAACTCTCTGACACAGACAGCATGACAGTATCAGACATGGACGTAGAGCAGTCAATACATGATCGTGTGAGACAATGTAAAGAAACACTGTAACTGCATCACACAGTATTACAGGTGCAATACAGTAATGTGTCAGTGCTGGATATAGGACTTACTCGCACATAGTCATGGCGCAGCTCCTTGACCCTGGCCGAATTCCTTTCAAAAGGCACCCTATACACTTGCTTCATGCGTACTGCATTGCGCCGTAGGACACGGTCCAGTGTGCTGAGGCTGACAGAGTTGATGGTCTGGAACATCACTTGGTCTTCAATCATCTTTCTTTGGATTTGTTTTAGGGTGATAGCGTTGTTCTCCAGAACCATGTTCACAATGGCAGTCGTAATGCAAACAGTTTATTTTTAGTAACATTTTAAAGTGATTTTGATCAAATAAGCTCAGATTTGATGTTGGGGTTTTTTTTCTGACAGAAGCATTCATCCCACCTGATGTGTCCAAAGACCATCAGAAATTTGAAAATCCATTTATAATTTCTGTCTTTACAGTTTCCAGCGGTAATAAATGGTGTAATATGGGAAATTTTTAAAGAAATGTTTTCTTTAAAAATTGGCAGTAAATTGAATTCAAAATACAACCATTTATATTTGTATGTCCCTCCTCTTCACAAAAATAAAAAACATTTTTTTTAAGTCTTTCAACTGATTTATTCAGCCACTTTTAATTTAGTTGTGGCACAAAATAATTAGAAATAAAAAAACAACTTTTCATCTCAGGCTTTTTGAGGGCCCCCCTCCCCTGGGTAATCAGTCCCACTTTTACACCCACAGCAACAAACTGGTCTCACTACGAAGTGGTCGAAATCTGGTGCTTGCTCAGAGACTTTTGGCATCACACACTGACAAAAAAAAAACATCCTTTCACATCAGCATGACACGCTGCTGGTCTCTGTTATTTTTCAGCGCCCAGTGGTGTCAGGGGGAATGTGGCGGGACAACGACTAAAGTTATGGCGGCGAAGGTGAATGTTGAGCCATCACCGTAAATTGCTATCTTGGGCACTCCTGGAGAGGGGTTTAGGATGAGTCTAATACAAAAAAATTTAATTTCTTTTGCCTCTCTGATTGCGCATCGTCGAATTCTTCTTCTGTGGAAAAATCATTTATCTCCCTCAAATACATCTTGGTTGAAGGACTTGATGTCATTTTTGAAATTACAAAAGGTTAAATTTACACTTCGTGGATTCACTGAGAAATTTTATGAATGCTGGCGGCCTCTTGTATCACAGTTTGAGAGTATGGGGTCTGTGCCGTTGAATTAAATCATGGGAGACTATCATTTTTATAATCATCCAATTGTTCTATGATGTGTATCTATGTGTGTTATCTATGTAAGTCAGCTGTACAGTCATGGATAAATGATTTGTAAGGAAAAACAAACAAAATTATAGCTGCTGCGCAGTGATGGGTTGGGTCCGGGCATTTTTAGGCAATTCTGAGCAACAAGCAGAAGAATTGGAAGACATTTAGGAATTTAGCAACACAATCTGCCTTTTGCATCAGCTGAGGCTTGAACTCACAACCTCTGAGACTAAGAATCAATTTCTATCTCACTGAGCTAAT
>NC_065512.1:1855998-1857224 GCF_006386435.1 Epinephelus moara
GTTTACAGCTGAGGATATCTGGCATGAGACTGGACCTTTGTGCAAAGTTTGGTGAGTTTTCACCCATGGGAAGTATGATTTCCTCAGAAGAAGAAGAAAGAAGAAAAAAGAAGAAGAAGAAGAAGAAGAATACCTAGGATTACAATAGTGTCCTGGCAGTTTAGCTGCCCGGACCCTAAAAAAAAAAACACTTATGTGTAATTTGGATAACAAGTTGTGTGGATTTGTTTGAAGTGGAATAAAAAAAATGAAATAAATAAATAAATAAAGTTATGGCGGCAGAAGTCCGAGTACTGTGGGTGGATGGGTCCAACAACCACCAACTTTCACCCAGGAGTGCGGTGTTCACTTCCTGTAAGATTGTAAAGCCAAACCTAAACCACTAAACGTAACCACGTGTGTGTGTTGTTGAAGGAAAAAACATCAGTTCACAGTGTTGTACCGACGTAGTGCTTTTATTTTGAAAGAGACTGTATGCAAACTGTACATTTCCTGTGAAAACAGAAGTGTATTTTGAAAACAGACAATGCATGTAACAGGCTAAAGTTGACACGGCGTCCCAGAACGTCAACAACCAACACACCCAGGGTACCTTGGACGTCATATGTGGACGTGGAAAGTCCATGACCAAACGTGGACATGTGACGAGGTCACATATCGACCGTGGGCCAACCTCCATTAACACCTTAGCTCTGTCAGCGCTGTTGTTGTTGTTGTTAGCACTACACTGGGGGTCGGTCATCCCTATGTTTCCAGGGTTCTATGTTCCCCGCTTACACAAAAAGGGTTCTTTGTTTCCCACTTGGTTGAGTGGACAACATAGAACCTTTTTTGCAGGGTTAATTGGGAAACATAGAACCCTGGAAACATAGATACGCTCCCCTACACTGCTAGCCACTGTTGTCTCCACTTGAGCTTATGCCCTTTTGGTGCATGAAAATAGCCAGAATGCAGGAAATAAACTGACCCTGGTACGGTGGACGTGCTGACGTATTGCGGTAAGCGAGTTGTGTCATTTCCGGTGTTTCTGTGACAGCGTCTCTTTACTGCTCTGGTGAATTCTGCTAGCCTGCTTTCTCACTTCAGTTGCTTTAACGTTGCTTTAACGTCTACTTCAAGTCTTAACCCACACTGGTTCTGTTTAAGCACTTAACGTTATAGCTCTCCTCCTTTCTACGACTTTCTCACTAATCTCTTAGCTGTTGTTTGCACGTTACTAGCCTTGG
>NC_065512.1:1862891-1920743 GCF_006386435.1 Epinephelus moara
GTTTCTACCCGTTTTTTTCCCCGTTAAAGGGTTTTTTGGGGAGTTTTTCCTGATCAGCTGTGAGGGTCATAAGGACAGAGGGATGTCGTATGCTGTAAAGCCCTGTGAGGCAAATTGTGATTTGTGATATTGGGATTTATAAATAAAATTGATTGATTGATTGATTGATTGTTGTTTTGGCTCAGCCACCTCCATGTTTGCTTGTGACCTCCTGAGGTTTAAACTTGTTGACATACTGTATATTACAAGTTTAATGAAAGTTAAAATAATTTGTTCATCCATTCCATGTTGTCGAGTGATTATTACATTCCTCCCTGTCCTGTGCTGCAGGCTTCCACCAGTAGTTTTTCTGGAACCCTGCTGACACACACACACAAAAGACACTAAAATCATGACCTTGTAGACGACTTCATTCTTCTCATAGTCTCTGCCCACGCTGTCTGTTCCTGCTCAGATCTGTCATGTGGTGATTTTCTAACTGTACACAGATAAAGATCCAGATGTGGTGAGAGTTATTCTGTGTACTGTGGTGCTGTTCTCTGAAACAAACTGCCTGATCATCAAATCAAACTGAAAACTTTTCAGCAATTATCTTTGGCTCATCAGCAGTTGTTCTGGTCTCTCCGCTTCATGTTCTGGGGAAATTATGTGGGTAACATGACAGTTCAGCAGCTAAAGCCCAGCTGGCAGCCTCTAGAGTCTGCACTGTTTTATTACTTGCTGTGTGCAAGTGGACATATTGACCTGATGGTGGTGCATGAGCAAAGTTAAAGGGGGCTGTTGCTTTTTTGAAAAGTCATAACCTGCAATAACGCCTTGAAGACAGCATAACTTTAAAGTGGTTTTTCATTATGACCAGGCCACACCCGTCAGGTGAATGGATCACAGTGCCTTGCAAAAGAAGCAGTCCTTCATTTAGGCCGTAAGGTGAACACAGTTATCGTTTCATCTCGTTCCGACATCTGGGGACTACACGATCTTTACTTCATAAAAAAGATCGATACATGTTCAGCTAATCAGCGGGAGTTCGTAGCTCATAACCCCGCAAGAGTCCTGTGATTGGGGTCGTAATTCGGCACTAGTTCCTCCTGAGCGTAATGAGATTTGGTTCGCTAGTGGTGGCACGGCTCCTGAGCGTAATGAGATTTGGTTCGCTAGTGGTGGCACGGCCGTCATGTGATCGCGCTACACCAATAAGGTGCCTGCATTTCGTGTCGCCATGGTTTCATTCAGCAGAGGAAAACAGATCCGGAAGTCCTCAAAGGTGAGCAGAAATGAGCTGAAACAGTGCTATTCACAAAGCCGTGTCAACGAAGCACGATGAGACAAATACACAATAAGGTGAACTAAGCAAAAAAAACCTGGGCATAACCGACGTATTCTTACATAGACAACATAGCTGTCCTGTCGTTGTTAAATGGTTATTGATGCTTTTGTGATCTGAAAAATGACTGTAATGTAATGAATGTAAATAATAATAATAAACAACCGTATGCTGATGTTTCTATGAGTAAGTTCATTAACACATGAACCACTTGTGAAATAATCTTTTCTAACAGCCAGAGCAGATGTTATTTTTAGAGCAGAGGTCTTTGTTGATAGGCAGATCGTAACAGTTTTATCAAAGGGCTATGACTGCTATTACACTTTTTAATGGTGAAATTTTAAATAATTCTTCTAATCTTTTAATCATGACTGAAGCCATATAAAATTTTAATTGTACTTGTGTATAAACCTAGCCTAATGACAATAAAGATCATTCATTCATTCAATCATTTATTCAAAGTTAATTTGTAAAAAGAAAACACAGACTGCACTGAGACACATAAACATCATGTTTATGAAAAAGGTGCAATATAAAACAAGGTTATTATAGTTAACCTAAAATAATAACTCTGGTATAAAACAATACAAAACAGCCCACCCCATCCCACATATTTCATAAAACACTGCACTCAGTCCTCACTGTCAGTGTCAGGACAGTCTCTCCTCGGTTTCTTTTTTGTTCATACACTTATGACACCTACATAAGTCGGTACAACACAGTCCTGCAGAGAAACAGGAACATCTGCCTGTCTCGCAGGTGTTCCCCTTGCAACTGCAGTGTATCACTTGCAAAACACTATCAGGGGCCGGATTTCTTGTCATCCAGGTGACTTGTAAGTTTCCATCCTCTAGGTGCCAACCATATCCAGCAAGTACTTGTCAACTTGGTTGACAAGTAGTCGTTGACGGATGATCGTCTGGCAGAATATCTTGTAGCCGACATCAAATGTTGGCTCATTTCTGAAAACATATGAATCAGAAGGAAAAAACAACATTAAGTAACTGTAGCAGAAGGTGTACAGTGATTGTGTTCACAGACAATAGAAAGAAAAGTATTGAGTGTTTACTTATGTAACGTTAGGTTAATGGCCTAGAGAAAATACAATATAATAAATAACTTATTGTTCTTTGTCTGGTCTTGCAGGAACACTCAAAAACCTGGTGTACTGTTTGTAACAGCACTTGTGGTATCGCACCCCCACAGCCACACAGTCTTTGTCTTTAATATGCATAAGAATGCTGTGGTCTTCCTTCAACTCGGCAGCTTTCTGCAACTGACCTAAGTAACATATCTCTCTCACATAATTGAACTTTTCAGTCATGCCACTAAGGTGTGTGTGTGTGTGTGTGTGTGTGTGTGTGTGTGTAGGTAGGAGGAGGAGGGTGCTGCATGTTGTGGTTACCTACCTGCTGTCAATGTTTCAGCCTGTGTCAGATAGACCTTTTGGCGTTTGCCTGCCTTGGTGATATATTTGTCCGTTTTCTTGCATATTATGCACAGGGCAGGAAGGACAGAGCCTGAGCACTGGATAGGCAGGCCTGACTTGGACCGAAGTTTCTTCGTCGGAGGAGTGCTGCTGGACGGAGACGGGGCAGACTCTCTTCTTGAGCGGTCTTCCGTATCAGTCTCTCTCTCACGTGCGAGCTGTCTCTCCACTGAGTCTACTGCTTTTTTATCAGTAAACCTACGATAGCAGGTGGGATGGTAGGCAGCGTCCTCGGTAATATCTTCAAACGATATCTAAACAGTGTTTGTAGTTATGGTAAATGGACCTGCATTTGTATAGCACCTTTCTAGTCATCTAGTGACCACTCAAAGCGCTTTTTACACTACGAGTCACATTCACCCATTCACGCACACACATTCATACACTGGTGGCCAAGGATACCATACAAGGTGCCACCTGCTACTCAGTTTTAACACACTCACACACCGATGGAACAGCCATCGGGAGCAATTTGGGGTTCAGTATCTTGCCCAAGGATACTTCGACATGCAACCTGGAGGAGCCCGGGATCGAACCGCTGATCTTTCGATTGGTGGACGACTCGCTCTACCTCTGAGCCACAGCCGCCCAACCAAATCCCAAAACTCGCCTTCAACTCGAGCCACCGGTCTAGGCTTTTCCTGTATGTATTCCAGCGTGTGATGGTGAAATTTTGCACCTTCTCTCGCTTTACAGAGACTATGTGCATATAGCACTGTTTATGTTTCAGTTTTCTACCTTTTTCAGGACATTCTGGTGTGTTTTCCTCATCACTGCTGCAGGAAGAATTATGCAGCAGAAGGAACTAGTGCCAAATTACGACCCCGATCACAGGACTCTTGCGGGGTTATGAGCTATGAACTCCTGCTGATTAGCTGAACATGTATCAGTCTTTTTTATGAAGTAAAGATCGTGTAGTCCCCAGATGTCGGAGCAGAAATCAGTTTCTGTAGGACTTTTTCTGGTTCACCTTACGGCCTAATTGTTTGGTACCTGCTGTCAAATCCCTTTTTTGTCAGTTCATTTTTGGCTTGATTGGAGGGTAACTCAGGTCACCTGTTGTGCAGGTGTGAGTACTGACTCCTAATAAAGAACGGAGAGCAGCTTGGTGTATTTCCACAGTGGGCCAATCAGGGTGTGACGCTGCACTCTCTGAGGGCTGAAGAGAGCTGAGAACAGGTACACCCAGGACATTCTGACTCTTCCTTGTTTGAATGCAGACCTCATGTTAGCAAACAGAAACTCTGGTCTCCAGGCCTGTTTGAGAATTCAACGCTGTCTTTTGCTGTTTGAGGGGATTTTGTGCATCTTAAAACTTCAGTGGAGGGAACATTAAAGAACCCCTTAACACTGGGTCACCTGCATCTGATCTGCTTTTGTTTTTTCATGCATGAGTTTAGCTCGCCAAATGATCATCTAACACTCACAGGCCTTATATAGTGATTTTATTTATTGGTTTATTTAATTGAAACTCAACATAACCCATATTTAAACACATGTGTTCATTATCAAAGACATTTGCTTCAGATCACATCTGATCACAGTACCTTCTTCCATATTAGACACCAAAGTGTTTTGATTGTGAGGTTTGATGCTTTTTAAATAAAGTGGGCTGCCAGTCAGAGTCACATAGAAAGAAAGTGGATCTGTGAAACCACAGACCACAATGAGGCACACAGCACAAACAAACAGCCCACAACTCAGTTCAGTTTTAAAGGTGAATTCAACCAGCAAACAAACAACACAAATCTTGTGTTGTGGTATTCACAGTACTGCTGACCAGTTTGTCAGTCAAGTTTGCAGCGTCGTACTTAACTCTTTGAAGACTGAAACTCTGGAAAAAATCAGACAGGAAAACATACAGCACCACAGCATAGCTTCGTCTACTGACACCGGCTTGCTCTCCAGTAGTGAACTAAACAACACAGTCTGACATCACACTCTGATGTCGAGGGTAAAGCTGGCGCACTCGTTTTCACCGATCAACAGCAGCAGCAGTTCTGAGAGACACTCTGTTTTTTTTCTCTGCAGGTACATCCTTCTTTTGACCTGTCAACTTACAGTAGTGAGTGGAAATGCACAATCATATCAGCACACCATCAGTATTGGCCGATATCGGCTTTAAATGAACTGAGAATGTGCAGTGTCTTATTTTCCATCACTGCAGCAGGAGGAAGCAGAGAGCCGCTGTGGCAGCTTGACGAGGGCGCACAGAAGGGACAAAATAAAGCAACATGCAATATTTGCAATTAAAAACAAAGAAGGTGTCATGATCGGACCTTAATCGCATCACAGTTAACGCATTAACACTGATAATCTTTCACATGCATTTTGGTGAACTCCATACATGTTCTTATTTCTGTTTTATTTTTTGGTTCACAAACAATACAAGAAAAATCATGATAAATGACACAAAACTACAGTTTAAAGATGAGAAACTTTATTTTAAGGAAGCATCCAACATGAATATTTGCTGAACATTGCAATGGCAACAAATATATTGTGTCAATACACTCACAGGCAAATAACTTAAACAGCTGTAATGCATCCCAAAGATTCAAAGCATTGCATTTTCTTAGCTGGAGTATTTCACCACATTAAACTCAGAGTGATTCAGTTTTAATCAAACAAGTAGTTTGTACACAGACGAGCCTCCAGGCTGCAGCTCCTATAGGTGCCTCTTACAATGTGTGTTTACAACAACGTAAACATTATTTTATACCTGCACAGACACCAAAAGTCATTTTGGTATTTTTCTATAGCTGTGAAAAAAGACAACAAAACCCTCAGTTATAACAGAGGTGATTTATAATACACGGTCAATAATGACCCGATATTTCACTGACCCTCAAAATCAATAATATTCTAATGCTTCTAGGCAGATACAACACAGGTTTGGACACAACGGGTCCAAAGTGACTCTTCAGTGTGTTTTTCATGCAGAGTTTTAACATGAAAACGCAGCAGCATCCACCTTCTTAAGCACAGCAGACGCCGCTCGGACAATCTCCCTCCTCTCCTGTTTACACTGCAGAGCCTGCAGAAGGACAACACAGCAGAGACAATAATTACTAATGATATCAAACATGCTGCATCCACCAACAACACTGACACTGCTGCAAAACAGCCTGCATGACACTGCTCTGACCTGGAAGTAGATAATGATGATGAGCACAAACATGACCAGTATCACCAGCACAACCACAGGAACACTGACTGGTGCCGTCCCATCATCATCCTCTTCTTCATCACCCCGGTGTGCAGTCTGTCTCTGAGCCTCCAGCACAGGACAGTCAGAGCTTTCTGTGGATGAAGGAGACGGATGAAGACAAAGTGAGACTGAAAGTGAGACTGAAATGTGTGTCAGTTCAGTGGGTGAACACAAACGAGAGCGTCTGCAGGTCACGTGTGAGCGTCTCACCTAAAACATGAATGAGTGTGCCATTGCCCGTGAGTCGCAGGTACGGCGGTGGGTAGAAGACCTCGATCTTACAGCGGTACATGTCTGTGTGTTTGGCTTTCAGTCCAGACACTGTCACCTCCACAGCGCCCTCTCTCAGCTGAGCAGAGCACTGCACCTAAAACACACATCACACATTAGTTTGATTCCAGCTGTTGACAGGTGGTCTTTTTAATTTGAGTCATGACATATGAAGATGCAAGTACAAGAAGGAAACAACAAAGAGGTTTAACAGAAACTATTTCAAACAAAAATTAACAAAGGTTCTCAAGACATGAATAAAAAGAAGGTAGCAGTATCGTGTCCCCTGCACCCAGTGGTGCTCCTGGAGGGGGACAGAAGGAACATAAATATTCGTCCTCATCCATGGATAGGATGTGACATAAAGGTAATCACCTTATTTGGGTTATTTCTTTGGAAAGCCTGTGCACTCATACATCGGTCTAATTTCATAGTGTAGTAGCTCATATTGAATAAAGACTTAGGGCCCTATTTAGACGATCTATGGTGTCCAAGTGCATCTAGGGCCTGTCAAGCTCCACTTAAACTGTGTATAATCTGTATACAAAGTAAGGCTTTATTTATGCTAAATGTTAGATATGGAGACGGAGACGGGCAGGGCCTTCGGTCCACAGTCTGTTTATTTTGTCCGTATTTGTGCATGTTTCAGGACCACTGGAGATGGTGGAGGCAGTGTGGCGTAGTTTGTTGTTGTCTGAAATTTTTGACTCTTTTTTGAAACTTTTGATTTACATGGCTGATTCAGTCAACTGGAGAAGTAAGCATTAAGAGCAGTGATGTCACTGCAGCAAATATTGTGGGACTTTACAGCAGCAAAACTAAAAGCTGCAGTTATAAAGCTGACAGAGGAAACAGAGCTTAACTTTAAGCCTCTGAAATAATCATTAAAGTTATGCTGCTCCTTGTACGTAAATGTGCACAGCGTCTATCGTAATAGAAAGTCCGGCAAGGGCGACCAGCCTCGTATCATGCTGACTTCGGATTGAGACAGGGTCGCAGCTCTGCACTGCTCTCTGCTATGTTCACATTTTACAGAATGTCATTGATATTTTCCTCATTAATGATAACATTTTAACAACCTGCAACCCATCAGCATGTCCCTGTGTGTGTAACACGAGTGTACACGTGTTGGGAGCCCAACTATGTAGGCGCATCTTACAATCTGAATAATCTGCCCTTAAAATAGCAGGATAAAGCTGCACCATTCTAACTTCAGACTGAGAGTTTGTTGGTCAACAATCACTTTCTGCTGCCTCAGAGAAGCCAATAATGCACCTGACCACACCTCATTTTAGGACCTACATGCCCATGAGGGTACAGATGGGCGCACGTATGTTTGCTACTTACTCATCATGGGTGCTGACCATGATAGTGACAACTGTGTCAGTCTTAAACTCGCAAGTTGCATTGTGCTGTGCACCCTTTTTAAGACATGGCCCATTACCTTCAGAGCATAAGACATATCCAATAAAAATGTTTCACCAGATGTCACATGTTGCAAAATCCTATTTGTTGCACAGAAGTCTGTGACATCATTGTTTTTCCAACGGAGCCCCGCCCACATCAGAAATGTAAAAGCAGAAAATCTCTCTACTGGAATTTGCAAAACTGTTTTAACTTTGACAGAAATAATGGTTCTGATGAAGGATCCCTGTCTCTTACAGTAAGAGGCTGACAGGGAAAAGAAAACATCATTTCAGGGCCTTTAATGTGAGATTACATTATTTTGGATTTTGGATGTACCTCTCGCTCTTTCTTCGCGTCTTCCTCAACCTGATCTGTGAAGTTAAGCATGGACGAGCACAGTTCCTGGGTGCCGTAGAGTCCTTTCAGCAGGGTCACACGGAGCTCCTCAGGGTCAGGGTAGGGATAGTGCTGGGTTTGGTCAGAGAAAGCTTGGATCTGGTTGAAGGAGGGTTGGGGTTGGACGAAGCACTGGACCCGTGCCGTACCGTTGCTGCTCACCACTTTATAGGGCTGGGTCACCTTCACAGCTGACAGGAAAAGGGATAGAGACAATTCAGGAATGAACTGATGTGTGTTGTTTTTTTTCTCTTCAGAGTTTGGACCTCATGATTATGGACTGAATCCAAAGGGGGGATGACAGACAAGATCTCTGCAGATTTTTAAGGATAGAATGAACGAGAAGCTCACTGCAGCTGTCTGTGAAGGAGCAATCTAACTATGAAGGTTACAGTCAGAGGCAGACAATCGTAAATCATTCACTGTTGATGTTACTTGGAATCTAATTATTCTCATTACTTGTTACATTATTCTCAGTTACTCAGCTCTGACCTACAAAATCCCAAAAACTCTCCACACCCACATGTCACTTCCTGTGTTCAGCACATGGGGACATTAAAAGACGAAACATTGTGGTTTTACTGCAGACGGCAGCTCTGCAGAGATCCCGTTGTCACAGTGAGACTGCGGCGTTCACACACGCCCTGAACAAAACCAGGTGATTCCTGAATGTAGACTAACCGGTGATTATCGCTCGCTAAGAGGCCAAACAAACACTTTCCACCTACTTTTTCCACTGAACACAGACTGGAAAAACTCACAGCAAACTCCTCACCAGACAGCAAACAAGTCAACATGTCAAAATTTCAACCACTATGTGGCCTACAGGTAGAACTGAATTACACTGAATTGCAGAGCTTGATGTGCTTTCAGTGCCACAGTATTTACCACCATGGGACCATCAACAATGAAAATCAACAGACAGACAGAGAACTTTTAACCATTATTCCACCTTCACATGAAAGGCTTCAGCATTTTTCAACCTGGACACTACTGTCCCATGTTTTTGTGTCTAACTGATCGGTTGGAACAACAATTTTTGCAACTGCTCCAGTATCAAACAAGAGCGCTGCAGCTGCAAAACAGGCTGCAGTGTAGCCTGGTTCCAGACCATAGACCCCGCCCACTCAACTGAGCAGGCTTGCATCTCTGGTCTGGCATACTTCAATGAATTTGCAATTTATCTCGTCCAAACGATGGATGGACCAATGAACGCCGGGGGTCTGGCGATTAGCCAATCAGCGCCACGCCGATGTCAAGCTGTACTCCGGTGGGTAACTGGTGAGGATAGCAACAATGGCGACCGCTACAGATCCTACAGACCACATTAACGATGCTATCGAGGTATTTCGCCACTACTCGCGTTAATGGAGGACCAAATTAAGGAAGCTGCTAAACTGGATTTAACGGCGATGCAGCTGGGCGTGCACGACGACGGAGACATTTTAAACGAGCAATGCTCGCTTGTTTTCGGCACCCCCGAGGCATGGATACTAATGACGTCAGATTCTGGGTGAGTCGTTGATCTCTACTGATTGGTTAGGGAAAAAATCAAATTCCCTCCCCCTTGTAAATCGCAATGGAAGCCATGTCAGACTGAAGGTTCTGGGAGCTTCAGTCTGACACTCAGGCTAGCTGCAGTGTGCACGTTTGCACCACCAATTTACGTCCACTTAAATTGTCTGTTTTTGCCACTGAGAGGCTCAGATTATTATACTAAGTGTCTGACAACATTATGTAAAGGATTCCAACAGCGTTAAACTAGACTAGACATTCAAAGTTGACAGAAACAAATAAAGCTCACAAAAGCTGCTGTGGTGATTGTTGGAACAGAGGAAAGACAAACCAACCTTGCTTTGGTTGAAATAAACCCTAAATTCACTCAGTTAGACGTGAAAACATGCTGCCTCTGTACACACTAAAATTATTGGTATTTAAATGGAGTCTGGTGAGTTTGGCGAAGGTGATTTTGGGGCTGTTTCTGGTTAAATAGAAAGGATCTTTCTCTTAAACAAAAAGGTCTATCTCTGTAGGGATCATTTCCATAATGCTGCCAGACACTTAAAATACCAATCTGAGCCTGTCAGTCGACGTTAATTGATGGTGCATGATTGCCTTGTGTGATACATTGCAGCCCAATACTTCAATTAAACACAAAGACATGAGAAAATAGAGTCCAATTGAAAAAAACGAACCCACAACCTTTTTGTTTCCTCTTGCTGAAAGTTAAATGAGAGGATTAATACCATTCTCTCATCTGTGTCTTAAATACAATACAGTCCAGTTAGCTTAGCTTAAAGACTAAAGGAAAAAGTCTGTCATATAACCACCTGTAAAACTTTTTTACACTTTCTTACACTTTGCAAACATATGACAGAGATATAACAGATTAATCAGTGAGCTTTTACAGCTTTAGCTTTAGTTTGTCAGTCCAGTCTTTGTGCTAAGCTAACAGGCTGCTGGCCCCAGCTGTATACTTACTGCTAATTATTTCCATGACATTACAACATGTAACTGTAATATTTCACAATAAATTACATTTGTATCACTTCACTGGCTTTTACTGAGACATTCAACCAGATTTTATTGTGAAATTCATGCAGGTAGATATAGTAATTTTACAAAAGCAGTTTAACTGAGAGATTACAGTTATACACAGTAATTCTACAGGAGCATACTGCTAAATCACAGTAATATGCAGGCATAACTACAGTGAGATCACAGTATACAGCTGTCAGTTCACAACAGTGTGCTGTAAAAATGTCAGGAATTTACTGCAAATGTACAGTCAAATATTTTACAGTGCAGATATAAGAGGCATATCTCCCACAGTCTTGTTCTGTACTTTTAATTTATTTTGTGTTCATCAGTTGCTGTGTGTATTTAGGGCCAAATTAAAGCCATCAAATTCCTAGAGGTACTTAATTTCTGAGAGGATTTCACTAATAATTCATGACAACTGGAATATTCTGTAAATATGTTAAGAAAAACATCTACAAAACGCAGTTATATGAAAGCAAAAACTCTCCTCTCTCATATCAAGTGTCAATTCAGTGCTCATCAGGCTGCTGCTAAGGTCACTTCATCTGAAACAGAGTCACCATAAGGTCAGGGTCTTACCTGCCCACAGAGGTCCAGGAAAACAACAACAGCTCGTCAAATGTTAATCTTTTATCACCTGATAGCAGAAAGTGTCACCAACCCCTGAACTAAACATCCCATCACTTAAAGTGTGTTGATACTCACCGCTGCACACAGGCAGGCAGAGGCTGAGGACTGTCCCCAAAATCCAAACCATCACACAGTGAGTCAGGAACATCCTACAGAATCTCACAAAGTTACACACTGACAGTAAAAAATCACCAAAAATGCTGGTGAGCTCACACACACCCTCTCACTGAAGAAATTTCCTTAAAACACAGCAAAAATGGTGAAACTCACATTTATAGTCGAGCATTTTCCTCAGCTGTCATGGAAACTGTGTGCCATCACAGGAAGTGATGATGGTGTTTTGCCGGTAAAGAGAGACGGCAAGTTGAAGCGGCTGTGGTTCTGCAGGAAAGCTGAGAAGAACTGAATTCAGTGATTTTACCAAAGCAGTTTAGTCTCAGCGTTATTAACAATCTCTTTGGCTTAAAAAATAAAAGAAGCAGAAAAACTTAACTCCAACAATTTCTTATTGTGTTTGCTCAAAGTCACAGTTATGGAGAACTAAAGAAAATAAAATCATGCTGAAATCTGATCTGAATGTTTCTGAGGCAGGTTTACATGTCGGAAACAAAAGAAATCTACTCAACCTTTTCTGCAGGTAACGCTTGTGGAAAGTTTTGTGCTGAGAGTCATATGACTTGTTAAGGTGGAAACTTTTGCAGGGCTGATATTAAGTTTGAATTCCTGTTGATCGCCCTGCTGAGTCTGAATTTTCCCTGCAAGATTTAGATTTAGATGACAGTGTTATTATCAAACTCTGGGAAATATCTGAATATAATAATCTATGTTTTTAGTCATTTCTGTGTTTTGCTTCCGAATTAAAAAGAAATCCTTTTACATAAGCCTTCAGCTTTATACCTGTTTGTGAACAATATCCCCTAAAGCCTGCACAGTGATGATTGTACCACAGCAGCACTTTATTCTGAGCTCTCAGTTGTTGAATTCACACATTAGCGTCAGTCTCTCAGGAATCAGCAGAAGATTTTTGGTTTCGGGTTATAACACTTCCAGCTCCTAAAGTCAGCACTCAGTGAGCACATCCTGAATCAATATGACTCTTCGAAAGTGACCTAACAAGAGGTGACTGAAGGGCAGCATTCGTCGCATTTACAGGAGCAGGATAGGATGTTGTGTCAGGGCGAGCAGAGAGAAGCTGAACAGCAGCAGAGTGATTGCATCATGCTGTGAGTGGGATGTACAGTAGAAACTGCTGCAGCTCGACTGCAGTCTCTGACTCCGGCTGTAAAATGTCATGAATTCAGTAACAGACACTAAGTGCTTCACATCCAACACATTCTCACTCTGACCTCATCACATATCAATGTGTGATCACGGACTTTCCACGTACGGATACGACATGCAAGATACCCTGGGTGCGTTGGTTGTTAGTGGGCGCTGGCAGTTTGTTGACACAGCTGGTCGCTGTTAAATAATAACAGCGACCAGCTGTGTATCATTCAGACGTAAAAGGACAGCTTTTTTTTGTCTGCCACAAGTCACTGACCAAGCAACAGATTTTGTCGACTTTGGAGTGGTGAGCAGCAACGGTACGGCACGGGTCCAGTTAACTTATGCACTGTAATTTAGTCCTTTTTCTTGTCTTCTTCCATCATTGGCAGCTGCTTTATAATCGTCCATGTTTCCAGATGGTTCTGGTGATCAATGATTGCTGGGTGTGGAATAATTTAATTCCACACATCCTGATCCCAACAAGACAGCTGCATGGTTGCGAGTATCTGACTCTGAACAGTGTATAGCAGTGATCCACAGCAGGAGCAGGACAGCACCTCACATTCCCACTGTCACACCAGTCCTTATTCACCGTAAAGCACACGTCTCCTCTCCCTCTCTCCCAGAGTCCTCTGCTCTGTCAAATCGGCATAAAAAAAGAGTCACCTGGTTGAATGGCCTTATCCAGGATTCAGCCAAGTTTTAGTGAATCAAAGGATATTATAGTTTCTTATATCCTGTCGGAAACTGATGTGGAATAGAGACTGTGCAGTTTATTTCCTAACACCTTAACTACAGCGAGCAGGATGGTAGTTCAGCTGGTGCTCATTCCTCTTTATCTTTTCCTCGATGTTTACATTTGAAAACCTCAACCTGGCCGCCACACAGAAGTTGGCAGGAGAAAAGTTTACAGACAGGTGAGATGACGTCCTCATTCTGATGACTGACCCACATCCACACAACCACCATCCAACACCAACCACAAAAAACACCACCAACACTTCAAATAAACCGAAGAGCCTAAAGTTAGCACAAATTTAGTGGAGCTAACAGACTGGAAATGTCTCCACCTATTTCTTGACCTTTTAAAAAGAAGAAAATGTGATGTGACGACCCAGTCTCACTGTGAAGTCATCAAAAATCGACGCTTAGTCAGTGACTTCCAGCGTGAGACACTGACCGTCTTTCAAGTCAGCATGATACGCAGCCGGTTGCCCTTATTGTTTAACGGCACCTTGCGGCGTCAGGGGGAAAAGTGGTGCGAAAACAACGGAAGATAAGGCAGCGGAAGTCTAAATAGGGTGGATGGGTCCAACAACCACCGACTTTCACTTTCCGTACGATTGCAAAGCCAAACCCTGTTCGTTTTTCCTAAACCCAACCACATGCGTTTGTTTGGAGAGCATTTATTTTGCAAATGCAAACTGTACATTTTCTGTGAAAACAGAAGTGTATTTCTAAATCAGACAATGCATGTAACAGGCTGAAGTTGACAGAACCTAGAGGACACTCCCAGGGTACCTTGCACATGTATCTCAACGTGACGTGACATGTGACGAGGTCGGAGTGCGGATGTGTTGCTTTTAGGGGACGTACACCGACGGTGCAGAGGAGTAAATCAGTTATTTGTTACTGTATAGTAAAGCCTTGCAGTAGCTTCCCTTTATCTGTCTATCTGCCTCAGCTTCTTCATTTACTGAATTTGGGTTATATAAACACAGACATTTACACTGTTGCTCAGAAAAAACCTTTAAAAATAAACCTATGATTTGTAATGTGGGGTTGAAATGGAGTGAGTGATGCAATCAAAAGTTTGATTCTGATTTTACATCATGCAACAGTTTCTGTTATGTCATCAGCTTTATTCTTCTTTGGAATATTAATCATTTTTTGCTGACTCATCTTGTTTGAAATTCTTTGCTCTCAGTACCTGATAAAGTTGCAAACAGTGGAAAATAGCTATTTCTAGTCGCTGTGTTTTCAGATAGATCGACAGTGAAAGTGCTGATGTTGTGACATTCTGAGTCGTCCTGACGTCACATCTGTGTTTTGCCTGGAAACACTCTGTGGGGTTAAACCCCATTCTTACTGAAGTCACAGTCAGCACTACGATCTTCAGTCACCCTGGAAAACAGTGGTTTATTTCTGCTGCTGTCATTGTTTCAGAATGGTTTAGCATGAAGTGCAGAAATATAATCAGAAACTGTCAGTCAGAATTTATCAGATGAAGCTGATTTCAGTGCAATTTAAACTACGTAGGGTGATATCAGCTAAATTGGGCCACTTTTTGGTTAATCACTTGGGAAACTAAGAAAAAACAATGTATGACATTTGATTGTGTTCCTATGATTAATAATGACTGTTTTTAGACCCTACAGCTGTTGAAACATCAGCTGTCCCCCATTTTTGAGATGCGCAGTGTTCAGGTAAAATGGGCCACTCAAACTGCAAAGTGAAACAGTCATTTTTTATAATATAATCAAATTATCTTTAATATCAACACACATAACACAATAGAAAATTACATTTAAATACATTAAATGCTTTAAAGAATTCATGAAAAATAACATTAATATAGTAATAACATAGCGATCAGGCTTCAGGTCCTCTCTCTTCCTTCTTGTTTGCCATACTGTAATTATAGTTTCATGTTACTTAACCATCTTCCACTATCACTTCTAGGCTACAGTACATGCCTTTTTCACCTTTCCCTTTCTCGTGTGTGTGTGTGTGCGTGAGTGAGCGCTAGCTAGTGAGAGCTAGCTCACGATGCGCCCTGGACCAGAGCTAACACACACATACATAATTACAAAGGAAAATGTGAAGAGGCCTGTAATATACAATAATATAATAATATATTTATATATTAATACTTTTTAATAAGAGGAACCATCAAAATATTTGCTAGAACTCAACTCAGAACGTGGCTCATTTTAGCTGAACACATTAAGGTAAATTGGGCCACTAACAAAAAATGCTTTTTCATCAAAACTAATTTTATTTAGCAAAACATTAGCATTATATCTGATGGAGGCCATCAGGACATGTATTATACATCATTATTTATATATGTACATTTGTTTTTTATTGAATTATCAACCTTATCATTTACAGTTAAGATTTGGTATGTCAGGGCACTCACCATGCAGTTCTCTGGAGCAGTCTCAATATGAGGCTTTGCCCCACCCACCATAGCAACCATAGACCAATCAAATCAATTGTTACGTGTCAAGTACTGTTGTGGCAACAGTTTGAAATCATTTGCATTCATTGGCTGTTAACTTTTAAAGACGCTCAAACCTTAAATGGTCCAATTTAGCTGATGTCATCCTATATCCACTAAAACCCGGACTGACCAAAACATGTCTGATATTCAAAGCTCCATATTTAATATGTAAGGGATAATGTATAATGAGCCGGTGAATACTGGGAAAATAACTCCCGACAACGCGTCAGGGTTCTATTCCCCTGAAGGGAGTTGTTTTCCCAGTATTGACAGGCTCATTATACATTATCCCGCTTATTACACGGCTAATTATCAGTTAAATAAATAATTTGAGACAGAATCTTGATTAATTATATGATTTTTATTGATTTCTAAATTAAATCGGGAGGAGAGAAAAAAAAACTGCCGGCAACGGCTGAATCTGCGCTACAATAGCCCGATAAAAAAGTAACTGCTGTCAGGGCAGCGTCCCTAGCAACGCTGGGCTACATAGCAACGGTCATTACACTGTAATATCAGACCTCTGAATGCCGCGACTGACCAATCAGAATACAGCATTTAATAGAGCCGTGTAATGAAATAATATAAATAACCAGCGCCAATTCATCAGTCAGTGAGAATGTGTGTGTGGGCGGGGCATAAGCCAGTCAGTGAGAATGTGTGTGTGGGCGGGGCATAAGCACATACAGCCAGCAGCAGCAGCGACCCACAGAGGGCTCGGTAGGGACGGAGCACCTGCTGCAGCAAGCCAACGCGCCGTCTGTGGTCATTTTGACTTGACCAGCTGACTTCACTACAAGCTGATTGGCTGATGAAACAGGTGACGTGCTTTAAAACCAACCGCTGGCCATTTGACCAGCTGAGTGTCAGGTGACACCATCAGCCGGTTTGAGTCGAGCTCAGACCGGCCAGTTCACACTGCTGACACTTTTCTCTGCAACGTTCTAAAACAGTTTCATCCCGTCATAAATCTTTGGTCTGAACTGGACTTAAACCTTTTCGGGAGATGTTTGAAACCCAAAGTGACTCTGACTCAGTCTTCACACTCTTTAACATCGTGCTGTCTCACCAAATAAATCCTGTGTGGTTTTAGCATTCACTCTTAACCAGACGTTTGATCCTTCACACATGGAACCAAAAAAAAGTAAATACACACTTCTCACACTGTTCTCAAACCTTAGTTCAGATATGGAGACCCTTCTGAATTTTTTCAGCTCTCTACAGCCTGGGTTTTCAGCAGAGGGTCCTCAGGGTTATCGCAGGGGGGCCGCCAAATTATTGTTTGATAATTCGGGTCCCAGGTAGCAACACTCGCTGACGGAGCCCTTTTTCCCCTCCTCCTTTTTTTTGCTCTGTCTTTCCTCTTCTTTTTCTTTTTTTCTGTTAAGCAATGTATGATAACTCACCAACACTGGCAGGTGGGTTGCGAATTCCATCCACTGCTCAGGCACAAAAAATGACCCTCATTGACCTCAAGGTGGCGCTTTATCAATCAAGTTTACGCAATTACCTCAAAAAACGTCCGGTTTAGGGTCAATTTCTTTCAGTATATTAATCTCTCAAATCATCTGCATCTTTGCTCTGATGGTCCTTGGCTCTCATTTTCTCTAAATCACATTTTCATAAACTCATCCTGAAGCTTTGGATCATCTACAGACGTCGCTCATCTTAAGCTTTTCCTTATCCTCTGTGAGGGTCCAAGGACAGACGGACGTCGTCTGCTGTTTAGGCCTCTGAGGCAAACTGTGATTTGTGATATTGGGCTTTATAAATAAAGTTGAAATTGAAGTGAAATTGTGTCAAGTTGTCAGAAGGTGTGTGTGAAGCCACGTCCTGGTGGTGCCATGAGGTTTATTTGTTGTGTTTTGTTTTCTTAAATCAAAATATGTCTAAAAACACACATTAACATGAATCCATTTGTCTGCTGGTTAAAAAAAATACTTACACAAAACAGCCCATTTAATTTCAGTACACAGCACCAACTGTTTTTGTTTTGTTTTTGTTTGTTTTTTGCTGCATATTTACAGTAATTTTTCACCGTATTGACAGAGTGTGAAACACTAAATCAATGAAGATAATGGGGCATCAGATGTTGTCGCCTCAGTGCACAGATCATTAAACTCTAATTAAAAAGTAACCATCTGTGACTGACAGCATGTTTGAGGTGAATATTAAATATCAGGTGATTTATATTTGTTTTCTTGAACTCCAGTGACATAAACTTGAACACAGCCTGGCTCCCAGAACATTTTATCTGCCTCCTGTTTTCAAAAAAGTTTGAGAGGAGCCGTCATTGTTTCCACCAGCTCGTTCTGCACTCCTCCAAATAACCATCTCTCCGGCCTCTCTCCCACGCTGAGCCCAACCAGGTACGACGCCCCGTTGTCACAAGGAAACTCATTTTGTTCCGACAAAAAAAGGAATTTAATGCCTGTTATTGTTCTCTCAGCTGAGTCTCTGTTCGCTTCCTGCAGAGGCCTGAAGGCAGATTAGTAATAACACGTATGTTATCAAACACACAATCTGCGTTCTCACCAAAAACTGTTGACAGTCTCATGTATGCCACACTGTGTGAATGTAATTTGACTAAACATGAAGGGGAATGACTCGTGACTCACTGTAACCAATAAATAAATCAATTTTCACTCCATTGTATATGTAATATATAACACACAGGTCTGCATTTTTATTTTTCAGCACAGAACTGAAACTCATTTCCAAATTAGAACTGAATACAAGATGCAGATTTACAGAGTGCCTGTTAAAACAACATATTAGAAGAACTGTGAGATTGTTTGGGATCAACTGATGGTTAAAATATCATCTGCGGCAGAACACTAATAAAATTCAAGGGAGTTTACATTTAAAACTACTGTTTGAAACATGAGTAAACATTTGAATATTGGAGGGTGAGAATCTTTAAACATTAACGCTTTCAACAGTCACTGAAGGACTTTCTTCCAACAAAGGTTCTTTGGATGAAAAGGGTTCCTAATTAAACCTTTAGTTTTACATGAACCTTTGAAGAACCCTTTTGGAACCTTTATTTCTAAGACTGTACAGAAAATAACTGGATGGATGTTAATATTTCATTTTCAGACCAAAGTAACTGAACACTTCTTTCACAAAACACACTCCAAAAGTTCCTTATTAGACAGACAAATATATATCACAAATATTACAAACATGTAAATATATATTTTAACACAGTTCATGAGAGACAGTGATGCAGGAAAAAATCCTTTAAAACAGTCTGATTAATTGTTAAAACAGCTGTTTGACATAATAAAGGTACACGTTCCTGTCAGAAAACATACACACAGCATTTTTTTATCTTGTAGGGTGCCTGTTTTAGATGTATTGCTGTTACATGTGTGTCTCTGGATTATGATTATTATTCTAAGTATTTTGAAAAAATCAGGTTTCAGTTTTTTGCATGTTTTGTACGTCAGCTTATCTGCTCAGTGCAACACACCACTATCTGCTGCACAAACGCTATTGCTAATAGATGTAGTTTGATAACATTTTTCAGTTTAAATAAGATAAAAGTTTAATTTAATTAAATCATTCACATCATAAGCAGCTCCCTCACTGACTCTTCTACCAGACTCTGTACATAAACTACAGTCCTGTCATTTACACTGAGAGTCTGAGACAACCTTCAGAGCTTTATCAGCTGTAATATTTCTTCATCGCTGCCACAGGCTGTGCTCAGGCTGTGCTCAGGCTGCGCTCAGGCTGCGCTCAGGCTTTGTAGGGTTTCCTGGCCTCTCCAGGTTTGGTGTTGACATACACATTTGAATCCTCTTCATTTCTCTTCATCTTCACCTGCAGGATACAACACAGAGACAAGACAAGAGTTTCAATTTAACTTAACAATACTTTTCAAAATCTGTGCAGTAAAGAACACTGAGTGAAGTCACTCCATGTTTCCTTATTTACCCATAAAGCAATAGTAACGCAGGTGATAGACAGGCTGTAGATGAATAAACCTCCACATGCCGCCCACGTCACCACCTCTGGGATGAACGGAGTCCTGACTGAACAGCTCTGATTGGTTCCAGGGACGGTGTCATTGATTATTGGCAAAGACTGTTTTTCTGTGAATCGATCAGAACACAGCTTCGTTCAATATGTTTCATACTGTGTTTCCAGTGTGACATAATTCAGTGTGTATTTGTGTTTTTGGTCTACCTGCCACTATGACCTCAGTGGTGTGACAGTCCTCTGTGCATGGTGGAGGATAAACCACCGTCCTCTTGCAGACGTACTTTCCACTGCTGTTGGCTGTGACTTCAAACTGACTGGAGAACAAACTCTCTGCAGAGTCAGACTGCTGCAGAACAGAAAAGACAAACTCAAAACAAACTTCAGTGCTGTTTGACCCTGAACAGACAGAACATGATGGCCAACTATGTGACCGCCGTGACTGATCAGAAAGTGAGAAAGATGCTGACTCAGTGATCACAGGCTGGACACAGAGACGGACAGACACAGAGCAACATTTCCTGCTACACTGAAACACCATATGAAGACACCAAACAAAACTTAAATGTAAACTCCAAGAGTTTGATTCACTCTCTGACCAGACTGAAATGCAACATCTACTCAGAGAAAATAGTGTCTGCGCCACAGATGCAGCAAAATATGTCCGTGCATGTCGCAGCCTGAGAGACGACCAACACAACAACATATCAACTGAAACTGAACTAAATTTTTGATTTCTGTACACAGAAACATTGGGGAGGAAAACCTTGGAAAATTAGTTCCATCATTTTATATATTAACTTAACACAAACAGTACAAATTGGGGATGCACCATAATATCAGCACGTCATCAGAATCAGCCAACATGCTTTTCTTATTTAGCACAATGACTGAATATCACAGACACTGAACAGTATTTCATGTCTCCATCTGCTGGCGGGCCGTCACCATCAGAGTCTGTGTGTATAATATGATGTTAATTAACTATAGAAGAGACTTGATGATGATCACTGACACTAGGTGGAAAATAAGTGGATATATCGGCATCAGTTATCGGCCAAATGAGTTGTTATGTATCAGCAAATCAGATATCGGCAAAAAATCCAATATCTGATTTGATTTGAGTTCTTTATTTAAGTGTCATGCTTCAAAGAAGCCCAGCCCTTATGGGCTTATAAGACACTTTATCTCAAAAACAGAAACAATGATCAAACATACAATTAGGAAACAACCAAGATACAAAACAGATGTACAATAATACAGATGTACAATAGTACAACATAAACACAACAGTCCTCATGATTAGGACAGTGAACCCTAATCTAATCCATTGATATATCTCACTTAAAGAGCAAGGATTGCCTTCTATTCCAGGCTTTGAAAATGAAATTAGAAGCCTTAAAAACCCCAGTCTTAAATAACCACTCCAACTTCTGACCATCATCCGCCCAAAATAAATCAGCTTTTTGTTTTTGCATTTCATCAAACAAGGGAACCCTTAAGTCCTCATACTGTGAACAATAAAACATAAAGTGAAATTCATTTTCAGCCTCTTTTAGATCACAGACTTTACATATCCTATTGTCTTCAGGTACCGCAGTGAACCGCCCCACTTCAATAGTGAGGGGTACAATACCAGCTCTCAGCTGAGCACACAGTGACCTTCTGGTTAGAAAGGAAGCAACATAGGGTTCATGATCAAAGCTTGGGCTTGAGCCATATGTGATTTGACCATATAGGTTGTGTTTTGTTTCTTATAAATCAATGATTCGTTGTCCCCTGCGAGCTGCCGTATTCGACGCCCTGGGAATGAGAACAGGCTGCAGTTTACGTTTAGTTTATTGTCATACACATTAAAAAGTACAATGTGTTGTTCAATTGCAATAAAAGAACATCTGCCCTGGCTCTCTCAGCTCTGAAATACTCTTGTTCATGTACAGTAGCAGAGACAACATTAATAAGAAATCCTACAAAAACTTTGCAGGAGAAACACTGAAGAAATCCTGGCATGATGAGCTGGGTGAGCAGGAGCGACTGAAACAGACAGTAATCATACTTTTGTTTCAGATTTCTGCTGCTGCTGCTAAACTGCTGCCTTTCTCTCACTTTGCTGAAGTTGTGTGTAATTTACTGTCGATGAAATGGTGCGGTCAGAGATGTCCCATGTTAGTCTGTTATCCTGTAACAAGTAACTGATAATGTCAAAGTGTAAGTAAACTTCAAACACTGGAGGTCGGCGAAAACAAGGTTTGCTCCAAGTCTAATAACCCTGCACTGCCAGCTGGAGCCTCGGTCACAGCTAAACTCACCCAGCTGTGATGCTGCAGTCAGAGGTTAAAGACATGTCTACCTGTCATCATGAAGACCACAACAGCCATGTTTTAACCCTTTACTGTAGAGCTACTCTTTAAAGAGTAACTACGCCCTGGTTTAAAATCCAGATTGTGCTGCCGTCTGCTGGCGTGTCACTGAATGCATCATCCATAGCCTGCGAGGCTCAGTGCAGCTGTGATGGACTACCTGTGTTCACGTGATCTATGTGTCTGAGGTTTCTCTGTACACAAACCCACACTTGCAGGAGCAGAGGTGAGATGCTGTGGTCTCTTAATGTGGCAGGACTCTGGTCTTCTCATAAGCAGAGCTCAGTAAAGGAAAAAAACTGACTCGAACAATCCTTCGAAGAAGACAAACTAAACTTAAAGGGGAAATCCACCTACAGTACATCATTCTTGTGGTCCAGAAATATTAAACCCAGGGGGACGTTCTGAGTATGTGGGGACATTTCTGTGTCAGAGAACACTGCAACAGAATAGATCTCTTTGGATTGTTAAAACTGATTTTGTGAACCCACAGAATGTCAGTCTCCCACTCATCTCAAGTGTGAGACCTCTCTGGTTTCTGGCTGTGAGAGAGAGCAGCTCATGTTCACAGATATTCACTGAGCTTTACTAAACCATTAAAAATAACTTTTTGGAATTCTTGATTTAGGTGGCGTTCCCCTGTGAATGAGCCAATAGATGCATCTAAAAAGTTTTCTGATGTCATTTGTTCTTGGGAATAGAAAAGTAAAGATTATTTCACTTTTTAGTGCTGCCACATCGGCCCGTTTTCACTCTGTAATCATCAAATTCTGCGGATTTGTCAGTGATTTCAGCGTCAGACGCGTCAGCCAGCTTTGGCAGCGGTATGATACGCCGCCACGTGACATCAGTTCATAACACAGCTGGACGGCCCTTATGGTGGCAGTATGATATGCCGCTGGACAGCGTCAAGTTAAACGTCAGGTAATGATGCAATATAAGGAGCTGGAAAGCCCCTGTAGGGTGGGTGGGAGGGGTGGTGCATGGATCTAAATAACCCCGGACTTTCCCTGGCCAGTGTTCACTTCCTGTATGAATATAGAGGCAGGCCATCGTGTTTTTTTTTGTTTGTTTTTTTTACACCTAACCACCTGCTTTAGTCGACATCCTGGCGTTGGTAGTGGAACACCAACAACAGAAGCCAGAGGACGCTGAGTGGTAATATATCTACGTGAAAGGCCACTGACAAAGTGGTGATGTGTGACAACGTGGGAACATGTTGGCTGCACACATAGGTCGGGGCACATCCCTGACAAAACTGAAGACATTTACACCATAAATTGATGCAGAAACAACACACATACGTTGGTGCATATAAAATCAACCAGACATTAAGTGTTTGATGCTAAAAATAATCTGGCGACCCTTAATGTCACACACAGTTGGTGACACTGACAGGATACAAAAACACTGAGGAGGAGCGCCTCGCCTGAAATCGCTGTGTAACAATATTTAAATGGTTAAAAATAATTAGAGTTGCTGCCTTTTAGTTTTTTATTATCTACATTAAGGATGCAGCACCGACTCTACGAGGTCTGACTGAGTCGAGCTCACTGTGTCTTACTTTTATTTCCCTGTGAAACAAAATCTGGTAACCACTGTCACCCACAGGCCACAGACCTCTCTAACAGCTCATACACACAGAAGTATATTACTGGACACACACACACACACACACACACACACACACACACACTGACTTACCTTTTCCAGATATATCTGGCTGATGTTCCTGCCATTGAAGACAAGCTGGTACTGAAGCTCTGAGATGTTGGCAGTGACAGACGGACAGGAGATGGATACCTTACTGAGCTTCGACACCGTGATGACCCGTGACGGCCCAACTGACAGACAGACAAGAAACAGCATGGCTGTAATGAGCTGAGCTGTTTTCATTGTGAGTCAAGTCGACTAAACTCAGCACCCTGTTTATCTATATGACACCAAGTGGAGGAGAGAGAAAGCAGATTGATCAGACTGTGGTCTGACTTTGTATTGACGACCCAGTTCAGCCCAGTTTATTCGCCCAGTAAGAAAACAAGCAGCCCAGATGGATGGAAAACTTCCCGAAAGGACAACGCTGGATAAAGTCAGCGATAATGTAGGGAACAGGCGTTTGTTCTATTTATGTTTTTATTTCTGGAATGTGGAGAAATTGGCCTCAAAAACAGAAATTACCCAAAAAAATGCAAGAAATGAGAAAATTAGTTTTAATAAAGAGCAAAAAACAAAGAGGGAAATATGTGAAAAAATATGTGTAATTTGAATAATTCTGTAACATAATTTAAAGATGTAATAAGCATAAATATAGTTTTTCCTTTTTTCCCTGTTTATTTTTATTTAATTTTCTAAATCTATTTATTTTTTGCAGTTTGTGGGACATTTCTTACCAAGTTGCTCATTGCCTTTGTCCCTATGAGTTCAAAGGTTTAAATACTTGTGACAGGCGTCTGAAGCAGCACAACAAAAGTGAAGTCACTCTGGGTTTCAAAGGGTTAAATAATCCTCCCAAAAGTTTCAAGCACTGTCACTTTAATTTTGTTCTGCTGTTGTTATTTATATCCTCTTACTGACACTAAAGTTTATGAAGCACTGCGATGCAAAGAGAAACCGTCTTTACTGACATGAACACAGAAATTATCAGCAGGGGTGTAAACATACACAGTGCAGGCAGTGCAGTTGGACCGGGGCCTGTGGGTGGAGGGGCCCATGTGCCACCTGGAAATACGTGTTCAAAGATGAACTCAGGTTAAAAAATCAAAAATGGTGCAATTTTCTATATATTTCCCTTAAAAAAGGCAAACCCATCTCCACCATGGTTTCTGTTTCCTATTCAACTGGTCAAATCAAAAGGTCTAAAGCATCTGGCATGCCCAGAATGTGCAGACACCGTCAGCCAGCACCTCTCTGCCTGCTCTCCAGTCAGCACCAGGCGTAGAAGCACCACATTTACACGTTATTTGAGGCGTTCTGAAGAAGCATACGATAAGTTTCCATCTGAACTCTCTCCATGTGTTTGATGTGGTGACTGTGGGAACAGATCTTATTCCAGGTCTCTGTGGAAACTGCTTCCAGTATAATCTATTTTTTAATCAGACTATGTATCCTAATTACAAAACTTTAGAGCTTCTTACTTAACTGTAAACTATAAACTGTATTTATTTGTGCATCTTAATTATCCTCGTTTAACCTTTACCTGCTCGGGAAGTTTTAAATTATGACTTTTCTCCGTTTGTATTTTCTTTGTTTCTTTAATTGACTGCATTTCATTGTAAATATGGGGTCGCCCCTCAGTGATGTCTCGGGTGTAAAAATGGTTAAATGAAAACAAATGAATTAATTATGATGTGATAATAAGTTGCTTCCAGTGGTCAGCGGGTGCTTTAAGTGAAGAAATGAAATTCCTGAGGTACAGGTGGATGTAATAAATTACAAGCTGGTTATAAGTTAATATAAGTGGTCGTTGTTTTCTTTCAGTAAAGTGAAAAAGAAAATTAAATCTCTCCAGAAACAACACAAAACACCATAAGATTAATTTATTTGTTTAATGGGACCTAACCTATATTACCAGTTTGCCAAAACTTTTGGACAATGATCGAGTAATGGACATTTACATTTCACGAATGTAATGTTTTCTCAAGAAACTTCAAATTACAGAAACTGACTGAAACTATAAAATGTTTTATATAATGTGTTGTGATCATTGTCAGAAAAAATTATGAATATTCATCAGTCTTATAACTATCAATCAATCAATCAATCAATCAATCAATCAATTTTATTTATAAAGCCCAATATCACAAATCACAATTTGCCTCACAGGGCTTTACAGCATACAACATCCCTCTGTCCTTATGACCCTCACAGCTGATAAGGAAAAACTCCCCAAAAAACCTTTATCCAGTGCTATAAGCAGATTACAACTCATTCTAGGCACAGACGTCACAGGAAGCGCTACCAAATTATCAGATACTTTTAGGATGTATTTTGACCAAACTACCTTTTTCCTGACGTACACATCTGATTCCAGACGAAGCGCATGAAAGCTCTCAAGTCATTCTGAAAGTCTGAGCAGTTTCATCACGTCACTGAGTCGAGTTTAAATTTAATCCTGAAGCGCCAATGTCATGTCTTCTTACCTGAGCACTGTGGAACCTTTCCATCACTTAAACACACCATCACCATCCACAGGACCCCCGCTTTCATCTTGTCCTCCTGATCAGCTGCGACTGACTATCAGTGCTTGAATGTTACGTGAGGCTTTTGTTCTTCTGCCCGCCACCCTCTCTGCAGAGGCCGGTGAACACACATATGGCATCTGAGTTCAGTATTACAGAGACGCTGAACCTTAAGAGAAATGTGTGACATCTATGTCAATCAGATAGGATCACTTCCTGTGTGAGGCTGTGAAACCATACCAGATATGATGTAACCACATTTGCAGGCACACAAACAAGACAGACGCATGTTTACAGATGAGCCTGCAAACACATGCACACACATATAAACACATACACACGTCTATATACATGTAGACATGCCAAAACTGTTGTACATATGTGCATGACAGTCATACAAATACAGTCGGACCCTGAACACAGTCACACCCGCACAGAGTTGGTGACGGGGATTACAGACCACAGTATCACCCACCTTTAGAGGAAAGAGAATTACAGCACTGAAACTCAAGTTTATCATTACAGTAAACTGTCAGCTGGAATCTGTGTTTATGTGTCCTGTGTTACTTTTAACAAGTTCTTCAGACAGAGTAAAATACTTCATTGTCATTATATATAAAATATTAAATATAATGAGGTTACAGGTGGCCCTCCATCAGTGCTTTTAAAACCAGATAAAACAAGACAACCAGCTAAACATGACACAAACACAGCTATAGACCCTTTTACTGTTAGTAAACAGTATGATGTATTTTAGTGGGCGGGGCTTAGCTGGACGCAAAACGATTCTCCACAGACATTAGCTGGCAAATTCTATTAGCATGTTTTAGACAGTGGAGGAAAATGATGTGAGTGGTGTGTTCAGAAATACTCATTCTGAGTGTCGGAGCGCGATCTGGCAGATGAGGCTGATGACTCTGTAAAGACTAGGTGGTGATGGGGAGGTGGAGGGTGAGGGTCAGATGTTCGGGCATTACATCAACAGTGAAGTATAACTGTCACAATGCCTCATCATAAAAGAATCACACTGAAGAGGTTGGCTGTCTTCCTCAGATCCCAAAATAGCCATAAACTTTGCTTCATTAACAAACACGCCATATTTATCACGGTGTCCCTCCAAAATTTAAATTTCTCATTTAGCCTTTCTCTTGATGTTGCCATGATAACTGTGTCGTCCATCAGCATTAAAACATGGAGCCATTTCAGAAATCCATCGTCTCCATATTGTTGTTTAATCTTTCTCATAAGCATGTCAACAAACATCACAAACAGGAAGCAGGATGTGGGGGATCCTTGCCTCACCCCGATGGAGGATGTTATTGAGGTGGAGCCCTGGATAATTGTTGTTACACTGCACGCTGACATCAAAGCTGATGCCACACCCCAAACTTTGTAAGATGTTAAACAGTGTTCCTCTTGAGACATAGTCATTCACTTTGGACAAGTCTATATAAGCACTGTGCAGCTGAACCTTTGTTTGACACAATATTCCATTATAAGCCTCTAAGAAGTGTCATGGTATGTTCAGTGCAGCCTCTTTTGGGTCGGGCCCTCGCCTGCTCCCAGGGTGGCTTACACCACGCCATCAACCTGTTGTTCAGTACACATTTATTTCGTGTCTGGTGAACTCAAAATGTTACTGTGTTGTACTAAACTAAAAGTTTCAAGTGGAAGCTGTTTCCAAAAAACATTTATGTTGAGTGGCCAAATTGAAGTTTACAGTGACGGGTTTGGGTCTTTGTATTTGGTGTTTCCGAATGCAGAAGAAATAATCACCTAAATATTAGTTCATACACAGGTGGTTACTCAATCCAGTCTCACTCTGAAGTCGTCAAAATCTGGCGCTTGGTCAGTGACTTTCTGCATCGGACACCAATGTAAAAAGCCGTCCTTTCACGTTGGCATGATACGTGGTTGGTCGCCCTTATTGTTTAATGGCACCCAGGGGCTCAGGAGTAAATGCGGCGGGTCAGAGTCCGAGTAGGGGAGGTGGCGCGAGTGGTGGATGGGTCAACCAACCAATGACTTTCACCCAGGAGGCCGGTGTTCACTTCCTGTAAGACTGTAAAGCCAAACCCTGTTCTTTTTTCCTAGACGTGACCACGTGTGTGTGTTGTTGAAGGAAAATAGACGTCAATTGGCGGTGTTGCTCTGATGTAGTGCTTTTATTATGGTATATGTGTGATGTTTCACTTTATAAACACTACTATAAGCATTGTTGTCCCCCATGTTGTTGTTTATTTGCACATTCAATATTCACTTTGCACTAAATATGTTCACTTTAATCCATTGCTCACTTCTTATCCACTGCTCATTATTATCATTATTATCATTATTATCATTATTATTTATTGCTGTTTCTTGTATTTTTTGTACTTTTTTCTGCATGCCTAGTTTTTTAAGTTTTTTTAAATATTGAAATCTTTAATTTGACTCTTTCCCCTTGACTGCTGTAACACTGGAATTTCTCAGTTGTGGGATCAATAAAGGTGTATCTTATCTTATCTTATCTTATCTTATCTTATCTTATCTTATCTTATGTTGATGAGTTAACAACTTAATCAGTACGTTGCGTCGTCTTCTGATGTCATATGATGACACCTGGAGATTTACAGTATTCAGGCTTCTTTCCGTCCCTTCGTACTTTTCTGACCATTCATTATTTAACTGAAATGCTATTGGTGGAAATATGTTCCTCTTTACGATGCAAAGTTTGTTCCCACGACCATTAATAATAATAATAATAATACATTTTATTTATAATGCCCTTTTCATCAAAAGATCTCAAAGTGCTACAAGTTAAAAACCAAGAAACATTAAAAAAAAAAAAGGAATGGAAGAGAAAAAACAAAACATTAACATCGGCTAATAATGGTTAACATGATTTCCTGCTCAGAACAGCTGTAAAGTGGAGTAAATAAAGTGATACACGCAGAGTTAAAAGTGCTGTGATCCTGTGTGTCAGGACTCACCATGAAAATAAGTTGATTCACAATTCAGTTCTTTTGCACTTTAAATATAAATAAGGTGCCAGGGTGCACAAAAGCCTCAAGATAGAGCTTGTTTATCAAAAAGTGTCGGAGGAGGATCCCCTGCCCCTCACAGAGGTCTGGACGAGGCCCGAATGTCCTCAAACCCTGGAAACACCCCGTGTAAACCCGACCTGTGTGGGGCCTCTGCAACTGGCCACCTGCCATTCTGTTAATGTGGCCTCCGGCAAAGCGAGTTAAGTGTCACTGCAGTACTGGGCACCACAGGTGATCCAAACTGGGTCAAAGACTGGGACACAGTACGTTTTTATTTTCAGTATGTATTTACTGTGATGATATAGGTTTAATTTAGTCCATAATATGATGGTGAACTCTCTTCCTGCTGGTGAAGGTTTTATAAGCAGAGTTGTCGAGGGTTTACCTGCCGCTGTGTCTCTGGTCCTGCGCCACAGATCACCTGACAGGCTGAGATAGTGATCTGTGCTGTGGGCTGGTGAGGTGAACAAGTTACAGATCGTGCAGATAAAATGACTTTTGTTTTTAAAGGACTGGGTGGAAAATTTTAATTCCTAATTCCGTCAAATATCTATTGTGAGCCAACAGGGGACGTCCCGCCTCGACCGAGTGCACCTCCAGATGAACGTCTGTCTGTGTGATGATGATGTAATGATGGAAAAATGTTTTTGTCTGAGTCTCTTTGTTCTGAAACCTCCAGGCGATGTAAAGCTGCGGTTGAGGTTTTAAATTTGAGTTATTTTCATAGAAATTCAGAGTGAAAAAGGTCAACACCTGTGGGGTTTGGGTGAAAATGACTATTGCCCACACCCACTCAGTGCAAGGCACATGCACACAGTAGTGGGGAGTTAGTGTGCGGTTTACAGCTGCAGCATGTGTCACCTCCTCTTCCTTCCTCTCTGCTGTGTGCCACATTGTTCTGCTGTGGGATACAACGTAAAACATTTCTTCATCGTCTGCTCAGATTAAAACGACAAGTCCTGAATCTTGACCCAGTGGTGGAAACTCACTGAGTACATTTACTCAAGTACTTTTGAGTTACTTGTACTTTACCTGGGTATATATCCTACATGTTGGAAGCACACACTGAACTTTTTACTCCACTGCATTTATCTGACAGCTTCAGTTACTCTGCAGATCAGTGAACAGACGTTTTGCAGGGGCATCCCCAAAACTTTTTACATGTACAAAGTGCACCTTGCTGGGAGGTTTCTCTCTGCCACCACCACAGGGTTTCTTGAGCTCGAGGCCTCAGTAGATGTGTTCACAGTAATGAGTATGTCTAGCTTAATACACACCTGACAGCTGCTACACATTCACTTTCTACATTTATTATTCATTCATAACAGACAACCACAAATAAACAATGTCACACTGTGCACACTTCAGAGATCTACAGAGTAACTAATCATCACAATCAACAAATCTTTACACAGAATTGAAAAATGAAAATAATGAACCAACAATCTACCAACAGAATTACAAGGTTTCATCCTGCAAAACATGAAAACAAGCGATGATTTTAAGGAATTCAAACACTAATAATTTTAGAATTTAACTGAGTTGTGTCACAGTTTTCACACAACATACGGTTTCATCTTCAGGCTCAGAGGAAGTGTTTTCAGGTCAAAAGGCTCGAGTCTGAGTGAAGTCACGAGTCGTTGGTGTTAACGTCCAAGTCTTCTTTTGTGTCAGGTCAAGTCTGAAGTTATTAATCATTCATTCATTCTCTCTTTATGTGGATAGGGACAGTGCACATTAATGAACATCAATCATACATCTCTGTAAACATGCCAGACTGTAGCAAAGCTGCTAATTTGCATCCGTAGTCCCTAATAAATAAATAAATAAATAAATAAATAAATAAATAAATAAATAGATAAAATACAAATAGAGGAGACAACACACACAAGACAATTCATTATACAAACAGAAGGATACCAGACCCAGACAGGATAAAACAAAACAATAGAAAATACTGTTCAGGTAGAATCAAGTCCAGTTAGTGGTCGCACTTTTGATTTGATTTGAGCCATTGTTTAAGATGTCCTTTAAAAGAAGAGCATGTGGGGCATTCCCTTATTGTGGAGGGAAGACTGTTCCAGATGTAGCAGACAACACATTTCTCCCAAACGTAGTGCGCCTGTGGAGAATCTCACAGTCTCCTCTAACACAGGTCCTGGTGCTCCTACCTCCCACAGTCCTTTTCCTAATAAAGTCATTCAGTGGCAGTGGAGCAAGACCATGGAGACTTTTATACACAAAGCAGGCAAATCTAAAGGTTTTTAATTCATGGAAACGTAAAAAATTATGATTTTCGAGGGTCTTGCAGATATGGAAGGAGAAGGGTTTTTTATCCAGAGTCTTTAGGGCTTTCTTGTAGAGAGATTCTATTGGTTTAAGTGCTGTTGTACATGCCAGAGACCAGCTCGTTAAGCAGCAGTCTATATGTGAGAGGATCATACAATGTAAAAACATCAAAGCTGCACTGGTAGTTAGAGGATTCCTGATCTGTCTGAAATCAGCCAGGTTGTATTTGATGTGTTTCTTGAATGAGAGTGTCGAGTCCAGGATGACCCCCAAGTACCTGAACTCGTTCACCAAAGCGAGCTCCTCCCCTCCCAGAAACACACCACATGTGACTTGAAGCTGACTCGAGTCCGAGTCACAAGACTGAAGTCCTCACCTCTGATTTACAGATTCTGATTCTGAGTCATCACACTGCTGTGAACACAGGCAGCCTCCGACCACCAGAGGGCACACTTTAGTTTAAAAAGCAGAGACAAAAAACTGCACGGCGCTGATTTAAGAAGTGTGTGTGTGTGTGTGTGTGTGTGTGTGTGTGTGTGTGTGTGTGTGTGTGTGTGTGTGTGTGTGTGTGTGTGTGTGAGAAAGAGAAAGAGAAAGAGAAAGAGAGAATTTTATTTTTTAACATAACAACAAGAAATAGCTTACAAATATAAATACGTGCTTCTAAATAATAAATAAAATATTTTTAAATGTTTATAAATATGGTATTTAATATAATAATAATAATAATGAAATTATAATAATGCATAATTATTATTAATTTATAATGATTCACAATTGTATTATTGTAATAAAATATTATTATAATTATCATTTATTATTCATAATCATAAATTATTATTCATTATTATCAATAATCTCTACTACTACTTATGATAATAATAGTGATAATAATAATAATAATAAATATGTAAAGTAATTAAAAGTAACAATAAACAATATATTATTATTATTATTGTCATTATTATTATTATTGTCATTGTTGTTGTTATCATTTTTATATACCAAATACCATACTCTACCATACTGTAAAAGAATAGAATTCAATGTAATGTAACGTAATGTAATAGAATAGAATAGAATAGAATGACGTCATCAGGACTGATTGGCTGAGGCTGATTCTGGGTTGGGCAGGACAGGAAACGAGGCACCGGGAACGCGCAGGGCATGGATACGCGCTCCCGCTGAGTTTTTGGGATCCGGTGGAGAGCTGAGGATGCGTCAAGTCACAACTCCCAACTACCGGAAGTCAGAGAGTACCAGCTTCACAATAAAAGACCAGCACAATTATAACTGATATTTCCAGATAACTTCTTGCCTTCCTTAGACTTTGTGTAATGTTCAACACATCTGGTATTTAATAATATTTAAAATATACATGTATTGATCATTTTAATAGAGGTCAGAGGTTTTCAACATGGAGGCTGTGACACCGTGTCAGAGAATGGAGAGAAAAGGGAAGCATGAAAAACTGTGTAATCATTAATACGTCTAATTAATCAGTCAATAAAATCAGTAAATTATAAACAAATATTGACGAGTTGAATATAAGAATGTGTTTAGTGACAGTGACAGTGTCCAACCTGGAGATATGAAAAAGAATGGAGATGTAGAGAAACAAAATAACATTAGGGACTGTTCTTTATTTATGAGGGGGGAGCAGGTGGTGCATTTTGGTTTAGGGGAGGGACATACACATTTAAATGGTTATGTTTAGTATTTATTTTACTACAGATTTTAAAAGAAAACATGCCTTCCAAACCTGCCTGTGAGTTTGGGAGGCAGGTTTTAAAATGTCTACATTTATCAGCCAGAAACTGTAAAAACAGAAATTATTGTTGGATTTTCACATTTCTGTCGCTCCTTGGACAGAGATAAAAGAGATATTACATCAAAATCACTTTATTAAAAAAACATTTAGGAGGCTTCATTTATGACACAAGATTCTTTCTTACAACTTCATTATTGCTCCGACATGTTCTCCCTGTGTCAGTGTGGGTTTCCTCCAGGTGCTCTGACATGTTCTCCCTGTGTCAGNGTGTGAATGGTTGTCTGTCTCTATGTGTCAGCCCTGTGATAGTCTGGTGACCTGTCCAGGGAAGGCTCCACCCCCACGCCCCCAACAGGATAAGTGGTTACACATAATGAAGTAATTAATGAATAATAACTCATTTATGGTCATGCATTATCCACCAGTCACTCAGGGAGGCCGAAGGACAAATATTATTATTATTATTATTATCATTACATCACAAACCCTAACCCTAAATAAAGAACAGTCCCTTAGAGTTTAATTTAGTAAATCAGAATGTAACCTAGCTACAATAAAAATGAATGTCAAAAAATAAACTTAATTTGGGCTTTATTTAAATACTTTACAGTGATAATGAGTGACTGTTTTGTTTGTAAGAAAAACATTATTTTAATTAATCTCTTTATTTTTGCAGATCGCAGTGAGGAGGCTTTATTGTGAAAGTCTGTCCCGGAAGTCGCCGTGTCTCCTGCCCGTATCCTGACGCTGGTGTTAGCGGTGTTGGGATTCAGAGTGGCAGCAGGGGAAATCAGGGAAATCTGGGATATCTGGGAAAGGGGAGTCGGTGAAAACCGGGACTAAACCGGGCCAAATCCCGCCGAAGCCTCGGCCGTGTCTCCGCGGGTCTCTGACCGGACTCTTCTCCTCCGTGTCCCCGGAGCTGCTGCGGCTTTTCTCCCAGCATTCACCCCGGATCCGCACAGTAAGTAGCCCCATTCCCCTTCACCTAACCGCATCTCTGTCCCTCCACACTCAGCCTGCTGTCTGCTCTCTGTCTGCTGCTTATTAATTATGATCTGAATAAAACTCATCAGCAGGTACAGATGCGTCATCCTGGACTTTTATTTTGGGACCGAACGGACAGCGGATCCGTTAATTAACATCCGCTGGAATAAAAGCCAATTAATCCCGTTAGTGGCTGCATGTGTCTGCAGAGAAAGGAGAAGGGGTGGAGGTGGAGGTGGTGGTGGAGGGGTGACAGAGAAAAAGGCTTTGATTCCCATCAGCCGGTGAAACGCATTCAGCACTGTCTGTATCTGCACACACGGAGCGGATCTGTGCTGCAGGCGCCGTTATTCGTTGTGCATGTGCGGTTTTTATCGGCGCTGTGCGGAGCGCCGCAGGGCCTGCAGAGCTCACAGTCCCGGCCTGGATGCGCAGGTCCGCCGGGGAGCAGCAGCCGGCTGACAGCGCCTCTCCTGCTGCAGCTCCGGAGGCCCGGCGTGCCGAGCTGACACCAGCAAGGCGTGGCATTCATATAGCATTACACAGCCGTGGGGCGTGTTCCCCCGCAGCTGCCTGCCACACTTGAACATGCACATGTATCAGGTGCATATGAAGACATGAATATGACCTCATCTCTGGTTGATTGTCTCTAATAAGCCTCCTGCTCAGGGTTGCCTCCAGTCCCATTTACCAGTCATTTAGAATTCAGCATCATCAGACATGCAGGCCTGCCATCTGTCTGTCTGTCTGTCTGCGGGTCCACCTGTCTCACCATCCTGCCCTCCTGCCACACACTCACTGTCTGACTCCTTATATCCTATGTCTGTGTCACATCAGGGTAGAAATACTGTCACCAACCTGCCGCACTGAATATCAGGCTCTGTGCCACTGTAGCATCTGATGTATCTGTGTGAAGGTCTTTAGATGGAAACATTCTGGTCTAAAGTTGTTCAACATGTTTATGTCAAAGTTAACATGAAGATGATTGTGGTGTAGGACTGTGACATATCATCTGGTTCACGATAACACCGGGTATTGTGATACTGGCAATATTTGGACTTGTTGACATACTGATGTCATACTGTTACCCACGGCAACACCAAGCACGGCTGAAAGCGAAATGATTAGCAATTCTTCGGTGGTTCCAAAAAGAGGAGCAGCTTCTGTGGCGTCCTGAATGTCTCAAATTAAAATGTCTGAAAAAGGGTTAAACGTCAGTGTTTGATACGTAAAGACACCCTGAATACGTATGTAAAAAGTATCGTGACCAAGGAAACTTCGACATGTGCAGGAGCCGGGGATCAAACCGCCAATCTTCTGATTAGTGGAAGACCTGCTGGACCTCCTTAGTCACAGCCACCCTGTGGTCAATGCAGTTTCCTTCTTCTCTACAATGTGATAGTGTTTTCTCATGCACAAGGCCGTGTATGAAAATTCCTTATCCAAAGCTGTGATTATAGACTTCCAGTTTAATGAACCCTGACCCTGAAGGTGTATTTATAGACCTGCTTCATGGAGTATTACCCGCTGTAGATCCCTCAGGTAAAAGGCCCAGTGCCAGGTCTGGGTATTGTTTAATAAATCCCAGTACCACGAAAGTTACACCAATGGAGTACTTTATCTAATACCTTTTATTTCTACTTCATTTAATGTGAATAGAAGTATTCAGTTGCATAAAATGATGCCATACATTGAACCATTTCGTGTCAGATACACTGCCCTTGAATTCATCTCACCACTGACTGTAGGAGCTGTAGCTGCTGCCGTAGTGGGTCAATCACACGTTGCATAAAAGTGAAGATTGCTGATTGACTTCAAGCAAAACTAAACAAGTAGTCACTTTGTTCTAGGTCCTGGTACAGATAGGTTCAAACGCAGGATCGTTTGGAGAGGTTTTGATACTACTTGGTACTGGGTTATTTCAGTCAGTGTTGAGTACAGATGCCGGCCCTACCTAGTGCACTCATACACAGGTGTTTTTCTTAGGGTTTTTCTTCCGTCAAAAAAATTCCTGGCATCCACAGAAGCACCTTTTTAAAAAAATATCTGTCCACATTAGGGTTGCCACGGTATGAGATTTCCACGGTACGATAATCATCTTAGAGAAAAAAAATCACAATTTCATGGTATCACAGAATTTATCTTCTCATCAGTCAGAATGATCCTTAAAGGAATGAAAACAGAAGGGACATTGTTGGTTGAACAAATGTTTTATTACCATAATTGAAACTTGAAACATTTTGTTCATGGAAGTCTGTGTAAAAAGTCTCCTCTTAATCAAGGAGAGACTCTCCGTCTTGTCTTGTAGCTAACAAATGTACACCGATGATAACCGTCAACTTTTATGTCACAGTATACCTTGAAACTGGTATATCGCTGCAACCCTACTTCAAGCAAAACCATATAAGTAGTCATTTTATTCTAGGTTTGGGTACGAAAAGGTCCAAACGCACGATCATTTGACTGGAGAAGTTTTGATACTACTTGGTACTGGGTTATGTCGGTCAGTATCGAGTACCAATAGTGACATACATACACAGGTATTTTTGAAAGTTGGGTTTTCCTTCGTTCTCACAAAAAGTCCTGGCGTCCTCACAAGCACTGTTTTAAAATAGTCTCTGTTGAAGTGAGAACATGAAAACACAATAGAGGATCTGTCAAGAGCCATGTCAAACCAACAAGCGGTGATGTCATCTTAAAGCCATGTTGGCCAATCACGCAAAGACAAAGAAGATGTTGGCCAATCAAAAGCCTGAAAACAGCTAGAGATGTAGGATGTTGGATTTTTTGCTGATATATAACAACTTACTTGGTCGATAACCAATACTGATGTATCCACTTATTTCCTCACCTAATTTTAGTGATCATCATCAAGTCTCTTCTGTAGTGGAATTAACATCATATTATACATATATACTCTTAATCATGACGGCCCACCAGCTGATGAAGACAGGAAATATTGTTCAGTGACTGTAATATTTATTCCTTGCGCTAAATAAGAAAAAGAATGTTGGTTGATCATTTTAAAGCTGATATCGGCCGATACAGATGACGTATCGATGATATCATGCATTCCTTAAAACAGCTTTTAATAGAAAGCTTTCTGACTGCGATGGCGCTTCGTAACTCGTTCTGACGCCTCTGTTTTTCATTACAGTGAGGAGGAAGAGTAACTGTACATTTGCAGTGTATTTAGAAAGTATGGAGACTCCATCACTGTTTTCATATTTTAAGTTTAAGTCTTTCGCTAAAATCACTGAAATATACATTCCCCCTCATCAATCTACCGTCAGTAACCCATGATGACAAAGCAAAAACAGAATTATAGAAATTTTTGCCAACCTTTTTGAAAAGGAAAAACTGAAATCAATAACTTTGTTGAAGGAGCTTTGGCAGCGATCACAGCCTGAAGTTTTCTTGGGTCTGACTCCACGAGCTCTGCACACCTGGATTTGGGGATTTTCCGCCATTATTCTCTGCTGATCCTCTGAAGTTCTTTCAGGTTGGACGGACACCGGCATCGTTCAGCCATTTTCAAGTCTCTCCACAGATATTCGATCAGGTTCAGGTCAGAGCTCTGCTGGGCCGCTCACGAACAGTTACAGTGTTGTACCTAAATCACTCCTGCACTGTGTTGGTGGTGTGATTTCAAACACTGGGATTTACCTGATGGAAGAAGTACTCAGATCTTTAGTGAGAGTAGCCTCGTGGCAGACAGGAAACATACTCGCCTGTTACAGTGGCGTAAAGAGTGGTGGTGTAAAGAGTTAATTTCAGACCCTGGTTGGTGCCAAAGAAGTGTTGAGATTTTATACCCAGAATTAACCCTGCCACATGGAAACATAGCAGTTGTCACTTTTGTTTGACACTTCTTGCCAAGTTGCTTGTTGCCTTTTTAGTACCTTTTCAAAAGAAACCAAACAAACTTGCTCAGGTTTCAAAGGTTTAAATGCTTGTAAAAGAAGTCTGAATGCAGCACAAGAAAACTGATGTGTCTACAGGTTTCAAAGAGTTGAAGGTCATTTGTGGGAACTTTTGCCATCTCCATCCTAAGTGGGCGTTGACCATGTTTCCCTGCCCTTTGTCCAAAGCAAACTGGAACAAGCTTCAACCTCACTGTCACTTTAAAAGGGAAACATGAGGACAGAAAGTAGATGGTTAATTCCTTTAGTGTTGCTAAGACATTTAATTTGTTCTACTCATGCATTGATATTACAACAGATCCCCACTGAACTACATTGTAAATTCAAGGGTGGTTTAAACTAAATTGAAATTATCCTTTAAATGTTTGAACCACTGTAAAATATTTGACTGTACATTTACAGTAATTAACTGGCTACTAGTTTTCACAATAAGTTAGTGCTGTATAGCCCTCTGAGGCAAATTGTGATTTGTGATATTTCACTTTATAAATAAAATTGTATTGAATTATATAAATACATGTAATGCAAAACAGCACTTTTTTTATGTACCCCATAAAAATGACAAAGAAATCTATCTGAATTAATTTTAACAGTAAATTGTGGTGAAATGACAGCTGTATACGGTGCCTACATATTACTGTGATTTAGCAGTATGCTTCTGTAAAATTACTATATTTACCTGCGTGAATCTCACAATAAAATTCTGAATTTGGTCAAATATCACGATAAGAGCCTGTGAGGTGATAAAAATGTAATTTATTGTGAAATATTACAGTTCCATATTGTAACTTCCTGGACATAATTCGCAGTGTAGTGATGGGGTATTCAGTCTGTAACCATCGGAGCTGATGTGTAGTCATTCAGACACAGACGTCTCTCCTCTGTAACACACTCGCGTGCAGTAAAGTGGGGCAGAATTCAACATCTCCCGGTGGTGTCGAGGGTTAACTGGAGTATAAAAATCCCTCCTGGCCTACTTCAGCTGAAGGCTGCTGCGACTGTCAGCTTCACATGTGAGACCTGCAGGATCCTGGTTCAGTATCCCTCACTGTTGGATCGGGCTCATTTCACTGTCGTTACTGCACTTCCCAATGATCCGTCTCTAACTGAAGCAGTGTGGTATTACCTGTGAATTTTTTTGTTGAGTGAGGTTTTGTAGATTTTTGTCTGTGTGTTAATGCTGTTTGAGCAGCTGGTTGTTATTAATATGGAGGTGAATCAGCCGGAGAGTCCTGATACAATGAAGAACTGATTTATGAAGATGCTGATTCAGGGGGATTATAATTTTGGGATTCGATTGTTTTTTGCAATGTCTGGTAACTTTTGGCTCCATGAGGCACTGAAGGTGGCGATGCTGGTCTGTCCTCTTTGTTAGATATCGTGACTACTAGACAGATTGTCTTCTGATTTGCTGCGGGTATTTTCAGCCCCCTCAGGATGATGGTTTTGATAATCCCAGATCTTTTCTCAAACACCACAGTCAGGTCCGAATTTCTGCTGATCAACACTTTTGTCCAAAACATGTTACCTCAAAGCTGCTTGATTTTTTTGTGGATGTTTATTTGATGTGCCCAAATTCCATGGGCACATGGAATGATGCGTACTGTTCTGCACAAACAGGAAATTATATAAGATTTGAGTCAATTAGCGTCAGTCAAACTGTGACTGTGGAATGTGACTGAAAATTAAACTTCAGAAACAAACACAATGGGTTTTTTTTTTTAACAAGTTTGTTTTCTGAGATTTTCCTACAGCTGTTTTTTCACCAGCTACATTTTGTGTGAATGTTTTGCAGCTGTGAGCAGCTTCTCCATTTCCTTTTTGGCATGTAGGGACATAATGTAGCCTTCTTCAACTTCACACTTAAAACTCAAGTCTTTATTAGTGTGAATACTTATGAAGCATACTTCTTGTCAAGTTTGTACCATGAGCATACCGCATGAAAACTTGATACGAGTAGTTGTGAAGGCTGCAAGTCAAAGAAAAAAAATCCACTTTTACTCTGGAAATATCATCAAAAAGAAAGGGGGCAGATTGCCATGAACTCAGTGAGCACATTTGTACTTCTCTGAGGATCATTTCAACTTTACCACAGAGCAAGATGTCCCCTTTGCACCCACAATATTAGCAACGTACTCCATCCATCCATCCATCCATCCATCCATCCATCTTCAATGGCTTATCCGAAGCCAGGTCACGGGAACAACAGGCTAACCAAAGCACCCCAGACGTCCCTCTCCCCAGCAACACTTTCCAGCTCCTCCTGGAGGACCCCAAGACGTTCCCAGGCCAGATGAGATATATAATCCCTCCAGCTTGTTCTGGGTCTGCCCCGGGGCCTCCTACCAGTTGGACCTGCCTGGAACACCTCTAACTACCTAGCGACATACAGTCAAAGTAATATGGATGTAATAAGTTTGGATAACAGCGTAGGGGTCATCAGATAAGGACTTCAAAATGAAACATCAGCATCGGCCCGGAATGAAAAGTTCTGCCCGTATGAAAAGCCAATAAGATAATGCTATAATTACGAGGCCTTGCAGGTCCAGTGTGAAGGATTTAGGGAGATACATTGGCAGAACTAATACAGAGTAAGGATGCATGATGTTGGATTTTTTTTTGCTGATATCCAATATGCTGATATGTATCAAATTATTTCGCAGATAAGTGATACAGATATCGATACGTCCACTTTTATCCCCCACCTAATTTCAGTGATCATCAAGATCTTTTCTGTAGTGGAATTAACATCATATTATACATACATACTCTTATGGTGACGGCCCACCAGCAGATGGAGACAGGAAATATAATAATGTTCAGTGTATGTAATATTCAATCATTGTGCTAAGTATGAAAAACCATGTCGGCCGATTCTGATAGTTCACTTTCAAGGGGATATTGGATACCAATGACGTGCTGAAACTATCGTTCGTCACTAAAAACAGCTATCACCAGAAAGCTCTCTGACTGCGATGGCGCTACGATACTTCTGTTCTTCAGTTCAGGAGGAGGAAGAGTTGCTGTACATTTACAGTGTATTTAGAAAGTATCGAGACCCCTTCACTGTGTACGTAGTTTATAATCACCTGAAAATAAGTGTAGTTGTGTTTTTGTTACCTCAGTCTTGCGGGAAACAAACACCGGCCTCTCGGGTGAAAGTCAGCGGTGTTGGACCCATCCACCACCACTCCCGCCCACCCTACTTGGTCTTCCACCGCCTTAACTTCCCGCTGCGTTTCCCACTGACGCTGACCAGCTGCGTATCATGCCATCATGAAAGGACAGCTTTTTCGTCAAGGTCTGATGCCAGAAGTCACTGACCAAGCACCAGATTTCAACAACTTTGGAGTGAGACCAGGTTGAACTTTGTTTTGGTCTCACTCCTTCTGGACTTAAGCTCTCTGTTTACTTTCCTCACTTCCATTTCTCTTCTCATGCGCCAAGCTGAACTGACAATCAATCATTCATTTGCCGATGTGCTCCGCTGCGCCGACACTGATTCAACATGCTGAATCTGTGGAAAAAAAGGTCAGCTATCGCCAACAAGCGCCAATGGTGAGGGACACACCGCATCGACGAGGATGGCACCATTGGCCCCACGGCCATCCTCAGCTTGGTGTTTTGGGGCCTAAAGTCAATGTGGTTTTCTTATTTTGCCCAGTCAGTGTTCCATTTTGAAAAGCACTGTATTTTTTGTCTCCATCTGGCAGTAAGCCATCAGGATAACAGATGGAAAATAATCTGTGCATATCCCGGCATCAGCAATCAGCTGAAATGTTCTGGAAAATATCAGCATATTGGCAGAAAGTTTAAGATCCTGCATCCTGACTTCAGAGTCTTCCTCAGGAACACTTAAATACTCAAGTGTTGTGGGAACTGTACATCTGTGTCTCCAGGCTCCAGAGAGACATACATGTGGGTCGTGTGTACTTCCTCTGGCAGCTCCGCCGTCATCTTGTAAACATCAGAGTCAGTGTGCTGGTTACATCTGTATCAGCTGCTCTGCTGCAGTTTGTCTCAATACGCTCACTGGTGAGTGCGAGAGGTCAGACCGGGTCACCATCTGATGTTGTTGTTTTCTTCTTCTTCTGTCTGTCTGTGTCTCTCTCTCGCCAAGTGTATGGAAAAGTCATCCTTTCTTCTCTCAGGAAATTCCTCCTGGTCCCAGGAGACAGACAGACGGACAGACACACAGACACACAGACAGAGGATGTGATGGAGCAACAGAGCAGAGCTGCTACAGAGGGACGCTCCAGGCCTCTTATCTTATTTAGTCTTTTATTTTGTCGTGAGCGTTACTCTATCACAGATGTGGAAACTGTTTTGACACATTTTGTCCTTGGTGTAGAAGAAGAAGATATTGTCATGATACTTAAAGGAACAGTGCAAGATTTCACAACAGTAAACACAAATTCAACCAATCCCCAGGAAGTCTGTGTAAACTTGCAATTATGTCCAATTACTGCAGCTTTTCTGCAAATTTGACCAATCATAGTAGTTTCCTGTGAGACTTACCAATCATAGCAGTCCCTGCCATAACGTCACCAAGCTCACTTCCTTGTTTCTGGTTGAGAAGATGCAGACATGCGCAACATGAACGTCTCACAGTTACCAACAGAAATTACCGTTAAAGACCATACGAGGTAATTCCTTCATTAAGTGCATGAAAGCGAGGGAACACTTTTCTACCACAAAACACAATCTGGCGAGGCAAATCACCCTGACAGAAGTGATTACATCAACATCTGTTGCACGTGAAAGAATCACAGTGAGTTTGATTAAATGTAATATAACAAGTTGCCTTCAATTTTTAATGAATTTTACAAAAAAAGCCACAATTATTTCTGCTATTTCATAGCAGAAAAACACAAAAAAACATGGCAACAAGCATCATATTTTTAGAAAAGCTGCTGTGAAATCAGACATTTCAGACCACAGTGGTCCTAATAAAAGAAAAAGCCCACAAAATCCTGAAGGGACGGACGCAAACTATCGCAATATTATTCTGTGTCGATTTTCTTTCCCCACCTTTGTAGGTTGACAGGTGAAATTAGTCATATTTCACAAGTTCATTATCTTAAGTTGGATTTAAACCAGGGGCCTAAATGTGGACTGAATATCTGTATCCTGTAGTAGAGTGTCCTGAGCTGTAGTGTGCAGACTGTAGTGAGTAGTGAGTAGTGAGCAGTGTGTGTAGTGTGTGCAGTGTGTGTAGTGTAATGCAGCACTCCTGTGTAGTGGTTCTGTATCGCAGTGTGTTTTGCTGTGTCAGTGCTGAACCTGCAGAGACACTCACACATTAAACAGCATCAGGAAGCAGGAAACTGGAGATGGGGTGTGTGTGTGTGTGTGTGTGTGTGTGTGTGTGTGTGTGTGTGTGTGTTCATTCATGGCTGTCTGTTGGAAGGTTGACCAGTTTGTCTGGTCGGCACTTATCTACTTATTTCAATACCATCATGGCTGCAAGGCATTCTGGGTAGATGATATTTGAACTGGCCTGATGAAGAGTGGCTGCTGTGGCTTCAACATCCTCCATGTTTAACATCATGCTAACTGGCTAACCTGAAAGCTACATACTTACTTACTCTAGTTGGGGTCTTTGCATTCCTTTAGGAACATATCGACCACTGATGAACAGTTTCCGCCCTCAGTGGGATTTATTTCTTTTCATCAGTGTTTTCTTGTTGGTCGCTTTACCTGCTTCCACCTCTCACTGCACGGATGTAGGGATGGGTTTTGAGAGTAGGGTTGACGCTGGACAAGGACAGGGATTCGGTAGTGGTAGGGAAAAAATCGATACAGCACAGTATCCCAATATTTTTGTGTGGCAATATATCGTCACACAGTGCCAAGCATCAATTTTTCTTTTTCAGTCCACTAGATACATTTAGCTGCTGCAAAAAATGACTGGAGTGAGATGAACTGACTTTATCTCATTAGATAAACAGAATTTGACAAAGTTTTCAAATGGGGACAAATTTTACAGTTGAGAAAAGTTAATAAATCGCAATATTTCATCACAATACTCAGCATGTCACAACATCTAAAATCCCAATAATATTGTATCGGGGTGCTGCAGGGTGCTGCAGGGTGCTGCGTACCGGACAGCTGCCCCATAAGTGTAGGCTGGCTGTTTAGTTTAGGAGGCGCTTGCTTCAACGTGCTGCAGAGTTTTCTATAGGTGGAACATTTTAAATCGGCGTTATTGCAGCCGAGCATGTTTTGGAAAATGTGGAAAGCCAAAATCATGATCATGATTAAAACTGGATTGTGCTAGGGCTGTCAACGAATATTCTAAATTCGAATTTAAATTTGAATTTGAAACAAAAAATGGACCTTCGAATGTGAAGATTGATATTCAGTTGTGGAGAAAAAAAAACCACCAACGCAGCTGTCCTCTTTGCGAGTGGGCGTTGCCCTGGGCGGCTGCACTGAACGCACTGCATGGGCCACACCGCCCGTGGAAGTGCTGCGAAGCGCAGCGCACCGAAATTCTCGCGCAAGCCGGAGCACTTCTGTTCACATCAGACGCACATTTCTCCGCACCGGTCGACAAGCGATTCTGCTCCCAGCTGTTGTTTTTCCATCATGGGTAACTGCTTGACACATTCGCTCGCGGCTCACGCAGAAAATAGACCAGACGCTGAAATGATCGCTGCAGGGCCGGCGGCGGAGCTGCGCGGCGCGGCCGGTGTGGATGACACAATCGGTTAACATGGGCGCCGAAAGGAAACTGGCTTCGCTTCTCGCCACTTCGAGGCTATTCGCAGCGCTTCCGCGGGCGGTGTGGCCTGACAGGTCAGAGGGCGGGGGGCGAGCAAGAGGTCCACGGTAATTTATAACGTAGTGTTATAGATAATTGTTTTATGTGTTTTAATGTGTAGGTATGTAAATGTTTGCAAAGATGTTTATGTTGAAATAAAAATACCTACAAGTAGTTAAGTTTCCTTGTATTAATACATATACAAGTATGTTTCCTTGTATTAGTTTGCCCTCTTGTGGACATAATGCGGAAAAAAAAAAATTCGAATGGTTCGAACCTATGAGTTATTTTTAGAAGGAATATTCGAACGTCATTTTTGAGCAATTTTGACAGCCCTAGATTGTACCACCCTACTCAATACTGCCCGTTGTGTTTGCATGACCGTTTGTTTACAGAAGAATTTCGGCATCATTTTAGCCGACAAGACGCCAGAATATTCAGCAGGGTTTTCCTGATCATTATAAGAACCAGGGCACAGCAGTTCTCCCTTTTTGTTTTCCTCTGCATCTCGCCTGCTTGTGTGGATCCAAAGAAAAACCAAACAACACCTCAGAGATGACACAGTGTAGCTCAACGATAGCCTGCAGCTGCACTTTCGGGAACAGAAGAGGCTCAGACCTGATAAACGTTAGGTTTCCAACACCAGACATTGAGCCAAAAAGCCCATCATTTGTAATTTTCCTCCGACAGACTGTTCATCAGGGGTGGGTGATATGGAGCTAAAATAATAATATCATGATATTTCAGTGTATTTTTGCGCTAACAATATTCTTGATGATATACCGAATTATTTAAAAAATATTTAATTTAATTGTAAAACACAGCATTGCAACAAAGCTTGTGGAACACTGGGTTCTTGAACAGAGTTTTGGAGCCTCAGGGCGACACAGATAACCACAGCGATGACCCAGCTGACCAGCCGAGGTAGATTAACAGCCGTGTTCACATGTAGAGTAATAAACTGGCCTAGTTTCAGTTGGGTTGAGATTAAATATTGGATTAGAGGTGAAAGAAAAGCTCGTAAAGAAGCAAATCTGAGGTGTTTCCAATTTTTGTTTATGGAGTCACAATCCAACAGAAAAACTGAACACTGTGATATAAAAATCAACATGATTAAATCTGTCTGTGCACAATAATGAGGCACAAAGGTTTTAAATGCTGAAGTAAAAAGAAGGAGATGAAAATCAGTAAATAAGTGTTTCACGTTGTTTAAAGACATTTAAGGACATTTTAAGGTTAAACACACAGACGGCCTTTGCTTCATGTGTTTGGCACTAAGAGCTGAATCTGTATCTGGTATCCTGTTATATCTCATATCAATGCTGATCTGAGTGTGTGTGTGTGTGTGTGTGTGTGTGTGTGTGTGTGTGTGTGTGTGTGAGCAAGCGAGCGCTCTGATAACATTTTCTGCTGTTTGTTGTTGAAACAGGCGACTGCCAGCTGAATGCAATGACTCAGCCTGCGTCTCTCTCTCACACACACACACACACACACACACACACACACACACACACACACACACACACACAGGGGTAGTATTAATGGAGTATCCAGATGAGGTAACCATACTCCAGTTTCCTGTGTCTCCCCTCAGTGAGCGGCTCTGTAAACACAATGGACTCACTGACAAACAGCAGCTCAGTTAACGGACTCGACGTGTTGACTTCATAATATTTTAACATGTTCGTACATTTTAACGTTAAACTGGATCTCACTGGTTCTGTGATGCTATTTATATGCTGGGAAACCCTGACAAACCCTGCAGGGGTCAGAGGTCAGGAGGCCGTTTCGAAAGCTGAGATCGGTCTTAAGGACATTCCTCTCATAGTCTCAGTGATGTGGTCACAGAACAAGGAATTCTGGGAAAATAAAGTAGGTGTAAGGTGTCACTGGCTGGCGCTGTCGTCACTGACAAATTCAGTCAGCTGTTTGTACAAACTCAAAACACAAAAAGAGTTTAGGTCACTCAAACAGACTGGAAGACTTTCTGTAGACCATTTTTTATTTACCAATTTAGCTGATACCAATGTTTTTGTTGTTGTTTATAATGATCTTCTTGTTGTTTATTCCCCCTTCGTGCCAGGGAAACAAAGATATCTTAATCACAAAAAAATAAATGAAATGTATTATTGTTATTCAGTCCTTTATTAAATTATTTTTTGAAAATAACCTTCTTTCACATTAAAGTCATCTTTAAAAGAACTGCTTCAGAAACATTTTTACTATTTATAATACATAGTAATAATATCTATTTTATTTAGTCTGTGGAAACATCAACAAATTTCTCTTTCAAACAGCACATTTAAACATTTAAGGTCTAAATCTAATAAGGCCTAGCTGCTAGGCTAATTTATACAATGTAAAATGCCATAGACTTGTGCTAATAACGTTAGCATGTTGTATTTGTGGGCAAAATGTGTCCAGATAAAGACAAGTGTTTGTCTGTGAATGCTGCGAGTTATAGTGAAGCTGATTTGTGTTTGAGACTGTCTCTATTAAGCCATGTTTAATGTGTGTTTAATGTGTGTTTAATGTGTGTTTAATGTGTGTTTACTGTGTGTTTTGAATCAACTAAACTTTATAGCACTTCACAGAAAGTCCACCGCCGACTAGTGTTTTGGAGGTGTAACTTCAGGGGATGACTCTGCATAGAGCTGATGCACAAGTATAAATCCATCTTTACGCTTTCCATGTAGGCGCGTGGAAGGGCAGAGAGGCCCCAAAGCAGAGTCATACCACCCAAATATAATACTGCAAATGGAAATAAAGTTATCTTTGACCAAGGTGGTCCTTACTGAAATGCACTGAGATTAAATACTCAGTCTGAGTCCATTCAGTGGTGAGAACGCTCTGATCCTTGTCATTTAATCATCTTCAGATCCAGAGTCCAGTTTAGAAAATCCACATCTGACAGCTGAACAGCACTGATCTGCACTGACAGAGTAAAGCTTCTAAATATAACATCATGGTGGCTTCAGCTTTGTTTTCATACGTTCCTTCAGTGTTGTGTTGGAGGGAAATATCTGTTGGATCTGCTGTGGCAGGAAGCTTCAGCCTCCCTTCATCTGCAGCTGGAAGAAACACTTAAGATCCAGTTGTGAACCAACAGCAGCGGCACTGTCTGTCTGCCTGTCTGTCTCTCTGTCTCTGTCTGCCTGTCTGTCTCTGTCTGTCTGTCCGTCCGTCTTTAATTCCACACAGCTGTAGACTGGTTCTGGCTGCTGTTACTGCTCAGTCCCCCTTCTTGGAAAATTTAATCTCATTTCTTCTTCTTGGTGTGTTTCTTTTTTTTTTTATTCTTTTATTTTTCCCTCTCGTGTTTTTCCTCGGCTGCACGACACTCGCCAAGCCACTTCCCTCTCCCTCTCTCTCTGTCTTTGTGTCTCTGTGTCTCTGAGTGTCTCTCGACCCTCGTGGAGATCCAGGGGCAGGCTGTGCAGCTGGGAATCAGGACTGTCGTTCTGACTGTGCTGAGTCTGACTCTGTTTCCTTTAAGTTTCCACACTCTGCCTCAGAGGTGGAAGAAGAAGAAGAAGAACTCAGATTCTTTACTAAAAAATCAAACTCAGGAAAACTTTATTGTCCATGTGTCTGTCCTGTGTTTGTCTGGCAGTCTGTCCAGGGTGTCCCCCGCTTCTCACCCAGTGTCAGCTGGTATCGGCTCCAGCCCCCCGGCGACCCCGAGTAGGATGAGTGGTAACAGATGATGGATGGTTATTGTGATATTTGATTTTCTCCGTTTCGCCCAAACTGACCTGGAAGTAGGTGAAGTTGTGTCAGAAACCCTCCGTCTGTTTCTACAGTCAGATACCTGCAGTTTGTTTTTACTCCTGGCTACGGTACATTTTTATGGCTCTGCGCCAGCGACAATCGTGGCTGATGGCATAATGTTTTCAGGTTGTCCTCCCGTCCATCCCAACACACATCCATCCCATTCTTGTGAATCATATATCTTAAGAACACCTTGAGAGAATTTCTTCAAATTTGGCACAAACGTCCACTTGGACTCAAAGATGAAGTGATTAGAATTTGGTGGTCAAAGTTCAGTGTAAGTCACAATGTGAAAATGATATCTCAATAACACCCTAAGGGAATTCCATGAAGGATTTTCTTCTGGGAACTTTTGCCTTTTATGATAGGGCAGCTGGAGATAGACAGAAAAGTGCCCTTCCATCTGGATGCATGGAAGGGCAGGGAGGTTTGCTCTCCCTGCCTTAGGCTCTCTGTGTGGGCCCTAGGAAAGGCAGAGAGGCCCCAGAACACAGCAGTACTGCCAAGTGTCTTCTTCTTCTTTCGGCTGTTCCCTTTAGGGGTCGCCACAGCGAATCATCTGCCTCCATCTAACCCTATCCTCTGCATCCTCTTCTCTCACACCTGCTGACTTCGTGTCCTCTTTTACTATATCCATAAATCTCCTCTTTGGTCTTCCTCTCGGCCTCTTGCCTGGCAGTTCCAACCTCAGCATCCTTCTACCGATATATTCTCTATCCCTCCTCTGAACATGTCCAAACCATCTCAGTTTGGCCTTTCTGACTTTATCTCCAAAACATCTAACGTGGGCTGTCCCTCTGATGTACTCGTTCCTGATCCTATCTATCCTCATCACTCCCAAAGAGAACCTCAACATCTTCATCTCTGCTGCCTCCAGCTCTGCTTCCTGTCTTTTCCTCAGTGCCGCTGTCTCTAAACCAAACAACATTGCTGGTCTCACCACCGTCTTGTACGTCTTTCCTTTTAATCTTGCTGCTACTCTTCTATCACACATGCCAAATATAATACTGCAAATTGAAATAAAGTTTTCTTTGAGTTTCTTTAAGTGCATTTGTTGCAGAATTAGACAAAAGTAAATACGCTGTGTTTTACCATCATTGTAAATGTATTTTGGGTCACCCAGTAGCTCAGAGGGTAGAGCAGGCGTCCAATGTACAAAGGCAGTTACCTTGCCACAGTGGTCATGGGCATTCCTGCCTGCAGCCCTTTGCTGCATGTTGTCCCCCCTCTCTTCCCCTCTCACACTTAAATGCTGTCCTGTCCAATAGAGGCAAAAAGTTAGAAATCATCTTTTAAAAAAAGAAAAAGACTCTATGTGCCAAATGAGCAGAAACTGTACATTTCCTGTGAGAAGGGAAAGACACAGTGCATGTAACAAGGGTAAACTGACTTGCTGTCTCAGAACATCAACAACAGATGCACCCAGGATGCCTAACGTGTAATACATGGATGTAAAAGTTCACTCACCAAATGGCGATATGTTCTTAAAGAAACTGTCAAAAGGCAGAGAAATAAAAACCGGACAGCAGCACTATGTTAGCCTGTTAGCCTGTTAGCCTGTTAGCTTTACACTGTAGCACAAAGCAGTAAAACCAGTCACAGATGCAGTGCTAATTACACCCTGAGCTGTGCCACACAGGCTTTAACGTGTGTGTCACTGGTGTTTGAAGGAGATGATGTTAGTATAAAGTGTGTGTGTGTGTGTGTGTGTGTGTGTGTGAGGGCGAAACAAAGTGACAGTGTGTTTAGGGTTTGTCGGTTGGTCAGTCGGCCTGGTTTGAAGTAACTGTTGACACGGCAAGTTGTGAGTGTGTGCACGTGTGGGTGTCGCTGGCTTGAAGAAACTGTTGATACTGTAAGCCTGTCTGTTTTCCACTGCTCACACTGAGAGAGAAAAGTACAGGCGGTGAACCTGCGTGTGTGTGTGTGTGGTTGGATGTGTGTGTTAATGTTATGGCTTGCTGTACGCCTGGAACAGCTACTGTTTTTCTGTGCTGGCTCTTTCATACATGAAAACACACGCACACTCGCACGTGAAGCGAGTCCAGACCAAACCGCAGCGACCTCCTATATCCAGACAGCTCTCAGCGGAGATGGAAAATATGTGAGCTTCTTTTCTGTCTGCAGACTTTTGTGTCAGTGTGAATCAAAACAGTGTGTGTAGATGTGGATTAAAACGGCGAGGCTCGCTGTGCCGCCTGCGTGCAGAGAGTGCACGACTGGATGAGCTGTGACAGAGGTCACGCTTCAGACTCGCTGCGGTATCTGTACTGTCGCCCACTGATGTGCAGAAATGGCTGGACGTTATTGAGGGTTTTATTTTGGGGAAATCGAACACACAGTATCTGCACAGGAATCAAGTGTGGTTGACTTGTGACTGGAGGGCTGCCAGCTCAAATCCTCCGACTGCTTTGGAAAAATGTGTGGATGGAAAGTGAATGCGGAATAAGCTCGCCTACTTCAGCAATTACTGTGTAGGTGTCTTTCAACAAGGAACACTTCGCCCCTAACTCCTCGACTTCTCTAAAAAACAGATGTACTCTGCAGTCGGTGTATGGCCACATCCCAATCACCACACTCAAGGACTTTGGGGTGCATTCCTGGGAAGTCGCAAGGGTTGTTCCGCTGTCAAATCATCAACTCCATGAGGGCGCTCTCGCAGGCGTTTTGAGCCCTTTATGCATGTGTGCATTTCTGCAGACTCTGCCTGAGGGAGTAACCCACAGTTCATAGCCTTGTGGCGTTGAAACCAAGCAGCAACCTTCAGGGCTGAAAACTGAAAGTGCCAAAAAATGCAGTTCATCTAACGGCCACAAGAGGCTGGCTCCAAGAGAGAGTCAATCCCTATATAGGCCCTTTTAGAGCCGACGTCACGATGAGCTGCCTCTCCCCCACAGGGCTGTAGGCTCCATAGGAGTGTTAAAATGTGTTTGTCTTGTTGTGTTATTGGGAGCCAGAATAGAAGGAGTCATGGCTCAAAACCAGCCGCCACTGCCCGTCAACAAAAACAAAGACAACTATGGTTAAATGTGATAAGACCAAAGGACTGGACGGAGGCCATCATCAAAAATGCTCACCATTTCATCCAATTATGGTCACTTCTGTCTTCAAGATGGCGACAGCCAAACTCAGGTCTTCATATCTGTGTTGATATGACATATCGCCTAAATTCTGATGATACTTAAGTTTGCACATCAGTTTCTGTATATTTGAATAGTGTGTGGTACTGGACTGTGCTGTGGTTATGTTTATAGTTACCTCATTCATGTGTTAGAATACAGACATTTATTTACGCCAGGTGTGGTGCTGTGAGGCAGTTTAGTGTTCATGAGATTGTGGACAACATCATGCGTAAAAGGCAACCTGAAGTTTGTGTTGATTTGGATCATAATAAGTTTTAGATCGTGTTATGTAGAGTTCAATTCTACAATAATGGGTAATACATGAGAATACATACGACTGGGGCATCGAGTCGGTAGTGGACCGTACGAGATGCAATTTTTTCCCAGCCTCACTTGACAACTGCAGAGCATCTGAAAAGGAACAGAAACGCCTCACAAACTAAGTGGCTGAGGAACTGTGGTATGTTGAAACGGCCACAACAGGCACATTCGTGTACTTTGCATGTTTGCATTGGCCACTGTAGTCAGCAGCTCTTCTGCATCAGGCAGCGACTGAAAACACTGACTTTTAGTTTGTGAAAGGTCATTATTCAGTGTTTTTACTGGTTCAAATCAGCTGGTGTGTTTGTTTCTGAGAGGAGTGAGACCTCTGTGGATCATTCAGCTCCTGATCAAGGAATTCCAACCAGGAGAAGTTTGAGCTGGTTGAAATCTGCAGTGCTAGTTCCCATTAAATCTTCCTGAATCTGACTCACTGTTTATTTAATGAAGTGATAACATTTAAACTGGGTGATTTTTCTCTGTGACAGTTGGAAGTTGCACTCAGTAATTATACCTTGGAAGCAGGTGGCTGTTCAGTGTGATGATCAGACTGAATTTATTTTTACCTGTAAAGCTGTAATTGTTTTGGACGATTTCCCAACTGAGAAAACAGCAGACCAGAAGGTTGGTGGTTTGAACCCCGGCTCCTCCAGTCTGCATGTTGTAGTGAGACACTGAGCCTGAAACTGCTCCTGTTGTGTTTACGCAGGAAAGAACTTCAGGTCGCTGTGGACAAAATGTCTGCCTCATGTAATCTACTGTAATCTCATGATATGCGAGGTATGAATTCTGCAGACGGCCCATCAGCACATCTGCTGACACCTCTGGTCAGGTATTCAGTTTGATACGATGGATAAATCCAGATTCATGCTGGAACAGGTGAGAAGTGAAGCGTCACACTGCGAGCCAGCAGTCTGAGTATCTTAAGTGCACATGTTGGGTTAGTTTAATTCTCTCTGACAGGTGAAGCCGGGCCGGGGACAGTCTCCTCAGCCGAGGACTTGTTAGAACTGGAGAAGGTCTGATGGTTTTCAGCTGAGTCAGAGTCAGTCGCTGATTCTCTGCTCTGTCATTAAATGATTAGCTCCATAACTCTGAACAGCTCTGTGTCGTTTCTGCGTCTGAGCAGGTTTTTATCGCTCGTCTCTTCCTCCATGTCTCACTCTGCTAACAGAGCTCCGAGCACTGCAGCGTGGACATGAAACAAAGTGGACATATTCACACACACACATACGAAAAACACACAGAAACACCCACAGAACACACTCTGTGTCACTCCTTTCCTGTTTCTGTCTCATGTTGAAAAGGTTGTCGCTGCTGCAGATGTTGTTTCTGGCAGAAACCGTTTCAACCGAGGACGGACCCAAGTGGAAAATTTGACTTTTTCATACTGTGAGGCTTTTAGTTTGGGTGTCACTGTGTGTGTGTGTGTGTGTGTGTGTGTGTGTGTGTGTGTGTGTGTTGGAGGAAAGTTCTGCTCTTTAACCATGGTCGTGTAATGGGAGCTAAAATTGGCCTGTTGTTGGAGGGTTTTGGTGGAGTTGTTTAATGTCGGTGGTGTCGTGGGTGTTTGAAACAAGGTGGAGAGGCTTGGGGTGGCCGAAGCAAAAGACTACACATAAATATTAATTCTGACCATTTTACACTGATTATTCTGAACTAATGAAAAAATGATCTCATGTAGGGCGAGGTGAGATGGCTTAGTATTATACCTGCCTACTTGTATCTCCCCAAAATTGTGAAAATTGACATGTGTGTCTCTGTGACTGTCAGGGTAATCCCTGTTAAGTGTAGCTGAGGCTAGACAGCTTGTGTTTACCTGGGGGTCTTCAGTTACCTGTGAGCCGTATTTTCCCATTTTCATCACTTCTCTGTGTCTGCAGCTGTCCGCCAGTAAAATCCAGTTTGGGTTGTTTAGCCAGTGTCGAGCTACAGCTAACCTACGCTGCCAAGGAGGGCTCACCTTTGGTGGGGTGTATTTCCTGGAGCTTCAGGGCGTAGTCGGTGTTTCAGAGCGGAGGTTTGAGGACAGTGGAAACATTTTTAGTCCAACTACCTGCAGCAGCAGAGTTCCTGTCATCTTTCCTCCTGAAAGAATCAAAGTAATGAGAGTATTTCAGCTGCTGAGGTAACGTCTCCAATTAGCTTGCTGCTTTGTGACGTGCCTGCGCGGCACAGTGTTTACTAAAATGAGTCCTCTGATGTGATGTTGTATTTCAAGTCAGTAGTGACGTGGTAACAAAAGTAAGGTCGCAACAAGTTGTTTGGTTTTTGGGGTAGCTATCGTATTATCACTGACATTTCATTAGTTATTAGTTACACTACTCATTACTGGAAAAAGTAATATTACTGTAACGCATTACTGCCCAACACTGATCGCAATAGACTACTAAAATACAAAATCATTAAATGAACTAATGTTACAGTAAAGTTAAATAATGTAGCTGCTGTCATGATAAAATGTAAGTATTGTTATCACACAGTAAATAAAAGCGGAACCACTGGTGCTTTTATTTTGAAACACCTAGCTCAAAATACATGTGGAAATATGATTAATTGGATTATAATCGCAGGAAGTAAAACATGTATAGGGACCCTGCCCACTGCGTGTGGATGAGGGGCCCACTTTCTAAAATGTTCCCCTGCCCATATTATCCAGCAGCTGGCCTGGACGTGAGTGGTATCAATCTTCTCATCTAACATGAAGCAAGACAGGAAATACTCTTATTTTCCAAATATAGAACTATTCCTTTAACATCATCACAAAGATATGGTACATATAAAGTTTAGTTAACGTCTGAGAGCAAAAATTCCTGTCGACAATATTTGTTTTTGAGAAAAGCAGGCAGGTTTACACGTTACTTAGTTTCAAAGCTGAGTGTCAAAATTCAACTGTGGTGCTTCGTGATATTTATTTTAGGTGGTTAAAACACATTTTGTTGCTGACCCCTCCACAGCAGGACATTTCTCCAGCCTGCTTCTCCAAACTGGGGCCATGTGCTCCTGTATCTACTGCATGTAATACACTGACTATGGAGAAGTACTGCACACACCCCAAATCAGAAAATCCGAACTGTCCCTTTAATGTGAGCAGCGTTCACTGGACGCAGACACAGATGAGTCAACCTTGTCAGTCTCACTTTCTCTTCCGTGCTCCTCCTCCTCCCTGTAGCTGTAGTTTAACCCAGTAGCTCAGTGACCTTGTATCAAGAGTATGAGACGGTGTTCACTGTGTGTGTGTGTGTGTGTGTGTGTGTCAAAGCAGCAAAGCAGAGTGCTGTGATTCTTCCTGACAGTTCTGCAGTGCGACCGACTCCACTGCAGCAATGCTAAACCTGTATGTGTGTGAGCATGTGTGTGTGTGAGCATGTGTGTGTGTGTGTGTGTGTGTGTGTGTTCGTTCCCTTATGCTGGCACATGGATTACAAGGAAACATCTTTACCCCCGTCCTGGTTTCGAAGGATTCTGTGCTCATGTCGGTCAGTCTGAAACCAGGACATGTTCTCACTGCAGGACTCCACCATCAGCATCCACCCGTCACATGTCAGTGTTACACACTCAGGTGGAGCTGCGTGCTTTAACTGTGCCACTTGGCTTCACAGCAGGAGGTCCAACTGACCCATGATGTGCCGTTTCTTGGGACAAAACTATAAAGTTCCTCGCATTCACCCAGACTGTGTCGCCACTAGTCACTTTGTCACACACTTATCATACGATATCGTCCATCGTGTTTAAATGCCAGGGCTGGGAATCACAAGAAGACCCACAATATGATATTATCATGATACTTATGTCACAATGTGACATTTTTGTGATATGCTGAGTAAAGTCTGTCACTTGTAGTTTTACCCTTCGACAACGTCTTCCTCCACGCTGTAAAACCGCCCAGCTCCCAGGCCGTCTATCCATGAGAGATGACAGCAGCACACCGGCTGGATTATTTAGGTAACTACGGTGTCCCCGGAGCTTGCTCTGAATATTCTTAACAATTAAAGGTTCATTGCACTTTGACAGGGTGTATTTGCATTATGGTATCATATAACCATCGTAACAGTCTCAAACTGACAGTTTATCACAGTTGGTTCTGTAACAACGTATCGTCCAACAGAAGTAGTTGTAATGACCAGCGTACTTCCTCCTGAGCCTTTGGAGAGATGAACATTTTGCACCAACACTGTTTCTGTAACTGAGGAAATATTGTGCACAGATTTGGTGTGTCAGCAAATGTTCCAGCAGCCCTCCATGCAACATTAGATAAAGAGGAAATGCCAGAAAACATCAACCAAGCTGTTTGTATGAACGCCTGCTTACTTCCTGGAAAGCTGGTGTTCTGGAGATGTTTCTACACTCCACAGTTACAAAGTGTTAAACTGTCATTTACATGTAGTGATTAGTCAGCAGCAGCAGGTCTCGTTTCTAATTCTTCTTCTTCTTAGTTACGTTTTTTAAATTTGAATTCACAGCATTAGGGCTGATTTTCCACCTCACTTCCAGCAGACGAGCACCGGCTCTGTTTTATTCAGTTTTCTGTTGCCCTCCGGTGCTGGCAGCTTGTGCCCCATTTGAATAAAACAAGCAGGCTGCGGATTTGACCCCAGGGTGTGTGTGTGTGAGTGTGTGTGTATGTGTGTGACGCAGTGCTGTGTTTGGTGTGTAAGCCGGTCACCAGGCAGAACAGTATATAATTTCCTCCTGCAGCTCAGCAGCCAGGTCGAGGGTTTGACTCCCACCAGACCTGAAGAAGTAAAACTTGCTTCAGCATCAACTCCTGATGATCTGAATGCTGCTGGGTGATTTCCAGCCTCACAGGCTGTGGAGTCATTAGATTTAACCTGTCTGCAGCCTTCAGCTGCTGTAGACTAAACTGTCTGCTGTCAGGAGACACGCTGTTCTAAATAGGTGCGTTGGGGGTTAACTACCACCCCGACGCCTCGAGCTCCTCAGCTGCAAGTAACTCACACATGCTCACACACATCTGTTTCGTTTTTCTTGTGAGGACCCTGTAGGGTTGCAATAGTTTGAGATTTTCATGGAGCTATAACCATCTGAGAAAGTATCGCGGTTTCATGGTATGACGGTATTACAGCAAATGTACATGTTGTGATAACTGTCAACTTTTATATCACGACCTGCCGTATATTGCTGCAACCCGAGGACCCTCATTGTCAAAATGCATTCCCTAACCTCGAAACCCAACTTTAACCTACAACTACCAGCCGAGTACTCCAGTCTGGATTTTGCCACCAAAACTGTGTTTTAAGCCAAACATGAACTTTTTCTAACAGTAACCAAGTGTTTTTTTGTTTTATATTTAGAGGACTTTTCTGTTATTTTTCCTGCCCGTGCACCGTGAGCAACACCCTCAGGATGATGACACTCACCACAAGTGTTACTTGATTAAGGCTGCTGTCAGCCCTAGAGTGGTCTCTTTGGTCTGAATCAGGGACTCATGTTGTTCCAAAGTTGTATAATTGCCTAGAGTTGGTTCGTGTTCTCACGGCAGCATTTACAAGCGGACCAGATCAAATGCCTTGTGTGAGAAAGCTGCTCTTGATTGGTCAGAATTTCCATGTGGGAAAAATCCAGGA
>NC_065512.1:1921380-1935097 GCF_006386435.1 Epinephelus moara
CCAATAACACAACAAGACAAACACATTTTAACACTCCTATGGAGCCTACAGCCCTGTGGGGGAGAGTCCTGTCCTGCCTTCAGCTAATGAAAGGACATCATTGTGACGTTGGCCCTAAAAGTATCCACACAGTAACAACACAATTTTGTTTATTGTGTGAAACTTAGTAAACTTCTGACTGACACATTATAGTCACATGACAACATGTTGCGTACTGACCTATCAAACTAAAAGGAGTCCTGGGTGGATCTCAGATGGTTACTGAGTGATGTAAGTTTGTGCTGCCATCAGGATTGTTTCCTCTCGATGCTTTGAGGAATCCAAATAATTAAGCGATGCATTAGAAATGTTGCAACAATGTCTTTATTGTTTGAATTAAACATGTCCCAGTTTGCCAGTGATTCTGATCATTTGCTATGGAAACTCTAATCACAGCATTATACACACTGTTAACTGAGCAGCTCCCTGAAATTAGATTTTCAGGTCTCATTATGGGTGAAATAATGAAGAGGTGAAACTATTGTTTTCAATCTGAGATTTTAAAGCCTCTGTTTTGGCAGGCTGTGTCGTTTCGTAATGCTCTTTAATGCGGCCTGTTGGGCAACAGAGGAGTCATAAATCGGCCGGGACGGAGAACTAGAGCTTCAGCATCACAAAGCCTCAACAAACATGTTAGTACTCACCAGGAGAAAACCCAGCAAGGATGGTATTTACCAGAGGTTGCCTGTCTCAGAAGTAGACAGAAAGGAGGTGTAGACAGACAAGTAGTCGATTAGTTGATGAGTTGATCAATAGAAAAACGTTCTCTAGTTCCAGTTCCTCCAATATGAGGGTTTCCTCTTTTCTCATTTTATTTTGCCTTGGTTCAGACCTTTGAATGCAACAACCACGAGGTCGAGTTCAAAAGTCTCATTCTTACTTAGAGTCCATACACATGTCACGTCTTCAGGCGGCTGGAAAACACAAGGTCGGGCAATGGGTGCTGAGGTTTCAAGAGCACAGTGGCAGGTTGCGTCTGAGGTTGCTAAGCGACGTTCACAAGCGTCGTATCACAGCCTATTTACCTGAAATCCTGAGTGCAGAGCTGATCTTCTGTTTGTGTGTCGGCCTGTTCTCTGTGGGACAGATGTGACGCTCTGACAGCTCTGCACTAACATGATCAACTTCTCCTCCATATTCAGCACACACTGATATTTACTGAAGAAGGAAAGATATCTGTCAGGTGTGATTGGTTGTTCCTCGTCACATGACATGCGTTGCACGCTGCTACGTCCCAGAAGTTGAACTCTGTTTATCTCAGGGTGCAGCCATTGCACCCTTGAAAATAGGCGCTTGGGAACACATGTGTGCCACTATGGTGTTGTTATGGTGTTTGAGCATGCCTGTCACAGGTCTACATTGAAAACAATCAATTACAGGGCATTACACAGTCAGGCTCCCTCTTATGTGGCTCAACTACTCAACCTGTATTCCTCAGCTCGCTGTCTTTGATCAAATATGCTAAATTTGTTGTCCATCCCTCGCTCTCGCCATAAGACCCGTGATGACCGAGCTTTTGTGGCCGTAGCACCTACATTTTGGAAAGTTCTGCCTGCTCCCTGATGATCTGCTGACTCTGTGGTTTCTCCAAAAGCCAGTTAAAGACACACCTGTTTAGACAGGTGTTAGGTAACCTGTCTGCACCAGAGCTGTATTTTAATCATATTTTGTGTCTTTTTGTGTTTTGTGAAACCTTTTTTTTTTTTTTCATTGTGCAAATAGTTTTGCTGGTCATGCACTTTTAACCATGTGGCTCACGTTGTCTTCTGTCTTGTTGTGAAATGTTCTTGTGAATCACACCGTGACCTGTGTCTGTGAAAAGAGCTATATTTATAATGTTTTACATACTGACTTATGTGAGCTGTTTCTCAGCTGGTGTCAGGCATGAAAACATGAGTCACTTTGTAACTAAAGATGTTTAATCAGCATTTACGCAGCTGAAATAGGCTGAAGTGTATCGCCATACGAAGTTAAGGAAGTTTGCTCCTGGGTTCATTTGAGAGATGAAGCTGAAATGAGGTCTTAAGTTGCCTTTCTCAGTTATTTAGATTTATTTTTAAATAAAGCTGCACTTCATTTCTTTTTGGGTCATTAAAGACCAACGGAGTGGTGTGTTCATCCAGCTGTTACCAAATCACAGATGACAATAGACGATGAACAATCCCAAACTAACAAGCCAAAACATTAAATGTTTGCAGGAGAGATGTTTCTACAGAGATGCCAAGAAGCTCTGGATCTGTGACACTCATTAGGAGAGACGAACCACAACACAATGGTATTTATAGAACTAAGAGATTGTGATTAACCCACAATCAAAGGCGTTAACCACACCGCTCCCCTCAGAGTTCTTTACAGAGGGCAGATGGTCAACCACCAGCTTATTAGCTAATTCTTCCTAATACTGTCCTGTGATGTAATCGGTTGCAACACTGCGGGATGGGGAACTGTTTTAAATGACACATCAGTTTTGAATTCCTGTGTTGAGATGGAAAGTGTGAAGATGTCACAACCACATCAGAACGTTACCACATGAAGGAAGGATACATCAAGTACATCAGGTCATGAAGAGCGCACGTTGTTCTGCTACCGTCAGTTTGTTTGTTGTAGAAACGCCTACAGATACAGATCATACAAAATGTAAATCCATTAATAAACTAACATGAATTATCAAAGATTAAAGGGATAGTTCAGGTTTTTGGACAGTTGTGTGAAACTCTGACCATCTGTAGCTCTGATGTGACGGTGTCACTACTCTCAACGAGCCTCCTGCTCTGAGAAATGGCCCGTAGCCTACTGGAGAAAAAGTAGTTCTGAAGATATAAGGGGGACACGTAACCAAAAGGTTTTAAGCTACAAAAAAGTATGCATGTGTTTTGTTAGACTATTTCAATAATTTTAAAACATCCCCGCATTACGTCAGACCTTGCTATCAATTGGGACTATTTTCTGGCCAGTATCACTCCGCCGTGCAGGCCCGCAAGACAGCACGCCAACAGAAATCAATTAGACAGTTCATCACCACGCCGTGCAGGTGCGCAGGATAGCAACGGCTAACGAAAACTTCATCGGCTGTTTCCAACAGAGAACCAGTAGGCTATTATTAGTGAGGAAAAAGATGTACTAGCCCTATATATACCTACTACTACAGCACGAACACCGGCTCAGGCTCACGACACACCCTCGCCAGCTGCTGTAGGTAAACAGTAAAAGTAGCCTAATGAAAATAATCTCATCTTTACAAGCTGCAACAACACATTCTCACTCCGACCTCGTCACATATCGACAAGCATTCTTCCTAATGCTTGCAGTTTAGCTCGTGTTAGGCGTTCCCAGACCAGATGAGATATATAATCCCTCCAGTGTGTTCTGGGTCTGCTCCAGGGCCTCCTACCAGTGGGACGTGCCCAGAACACCTCTAACAGGAGGCGCCCAGGAGGATCCTGATCAGATGTTGAACCACCTCAACATGAAGGAGCAGCAGCTCTACTCCGAGCTAGCCTCGCGTCACCAGGCTCTTCAAGCGAAGAGCCTGGTGTCTATTCACTCTGAATTTTGTCTGGATTCTGGTTCCGGTCTAGAGAGCAGATCCGGAATTCACCAAATTCACCAAAGTAAAATTTTGAATTCTGGCGCTCCATCGAATTACAATAAAAGAAAAAGGTTAACTTAATGGCTTGGGGCTTTTCTTGTAAATTATATTCTTTAAATTAAAAAGTTTCACCGCATTTTTATTAGCTTGGTGCTTTTATTTTGACGGAAAGGCGCATCCATCGAATTCCGGATCCTGTCTCTCTCGCCCTCGTTCTGGTTCCTTACGGCCCCAGACTAACTCCGAGCTCCCTCCAGATGTCTGACTCCTCCCCCTATCTCTAAGGCTGAGCCCAGACACCCTACAGAGGAAACTCATTTCAGACGCTTGTATCTTTCAGTCACTACCCAGAGCTCATGACCATAGGTGAGGGTTGGGACGCAGATGGACCAGGAAATCAAAAGCTTTGCCTTCTGGCTCAGCTCCCTCTTCACTGCAGACACTGCGCCAAACCGCCGATCCATCTCACGTTCGATTCTACCCTCACTCGTGAACAAGACCCCGAGATACTTGAACTCCCTCGCTTGAGGCTGTAACTCTCCCCCATATTTTTGTGTGGCAATATCAGATCGTCCCCAGAGACAGTCACAGACGATACTTTGCTGTAGGAGGAGAATTTTTCCACAAACGTCCATTAACAAAAATGATTCAAGGTTCAGTTATAGTAATAAAACATTTCTTCAACCAACAATAACCCTTTTGTTTTCATACCTTTAAGGGTCATTCTGATTCTGACCACAATATTTTCTGAGACAGTTATCATACCAGGAAAATCTTTTACCGTTGCAACCCTAATGATTACCTCATACACACTCACTTAAAAATATGAACTATCCCTTTAAATATGTGTGTGTGCGTTTTGGGAGTTGCAGGGTGCATGATTTCATCCGTCACATGGATGTGTTCATCTGTGTGTCGTCCTTCCACAAACTCACCATGTCTTACAAATACAAAGAAACGTCAACATGTCCGTCACATGAAGAGAAGAAATTCACACTGTTTCAAACACACACACACACACACACACACACACACACTTCAATCCTTTGTTGCATAAGATCATTAGCAGCTCTCATATGATCAGTAGCTGACAGCTGAAACAACAAGAACACCATTGTTGGGACAAACACACGTTTATCCGCCGTCTAGCAGTGTTCTGCTCATGGGCACATCAGTGTTACTCATTGACTCCCAGCACAGAAACCAGTCCGGGGATTCCAACCAGCAACTGTCCCATGACAAGCTGATGTCCCGGACCTGCACAGCTGACTGCAATATGCCTGAAAACAAAGCTGGTGCTATTTAACTTTGTTTATGCCAACAGATGTCGTAAAAAGAGCCGACGCAGCTCGTGGCCTCGTTCCTCTGTCGTCCAGAAACTGTTACATCATAAAAGTGTCCACAGCTCAGCCTGAAGGTCCACTAGGTAATGAAAAGATCATACATGGATACAAAGAGTGGCTCTCAGCTGAGTTCACAATGCGTCTGAGTGCACAAATACGTAAGAACATTTCCACTGAGGGCTGAAGATGGGTCGGCTGTTTTTAATGGAAGAGACTGTGAAAACAGAACTGGATAAAACCAGGTCGTCTGCAGGTCTTGAAAAAGTTTTACATCCAACTTTATAAATATAAGGCCTTAAAAGTCATTAAGAAGTCTTATATTTGATTTTTTTTTATATTTGATCTAATTCATGTATTCATCTTTAACTTTCCTTCTGCAAAATGAGTCGAGCTCTTCTACGTGGAAGTCCAATTTGTGATGTTACGAATCTTTAAACCAACCCACCTCTGCAGGAAAACACATACCTACTACCAGACCTTTATATTTACTTGCAAATCCGTCTTAAAGGGATAGTGCACCCAAAAATGAAAATTCAGCCATTATCTACTCACCCATATGCCGAGGGAGGCTCAGGTGAAGTTTTAGAGTCCTCACATCACTTGCAGAGATCCAAGGGGAGAGGAGGTAGCAACACAACTCCACCTAATGGAGGCTGACGGCGCCCCAGATTCAAACGTCCAAAAACACATAATTGAAACCACAAAATATCTCCATACTGCTCGTCCGTAGTGATCCAAGTGTCCTGAAGCCCCGACATAAAAAGTTGTTTGGAAAAACCTCATTTGAACTCTGTTTTTAGCCTCATTGTAGCCTGTAGCTCTGACTGCCTCTCTGGGCACCGTGCTCACGTGTGTGTGCTTGCACGAGACCGTGAGACATGGGCACCGCGCTAGGTGGAGTTGTGTTGCTACCTCCTCTCCCCTTGGATCTCCACAAGTGATGTGAGGACTCTAAAACTTCACCTGAGCCTCCCTCGGCATATGGGTGAGTAGATAATGGCTGAATTTTCATTTTTGGGTGCACTATCCCTTTAAATTTGGTTAAAAATTAACTCTGGTACCTGTAGACACTGTAAAATACAACAAATGATAATGATGACAAATTAGACTGCAAACAAGAATTTGAAAACAGGTTTCAATAAATGAAATAAGCAACAAGGAAACACTAACTTTAGGTCGGCTGTCAAATTGTCCCTCATTCCCAAAAAACTTAACGTATCACCAGGGAAAGAACAGCACCGGGTACACAGGCAAAGTAAAACACATAGTAAATGTGTAACATGCACAAGAGTCCACAGAAAGGTCCAGTGATGGAGGAAGTATTCAGGCATTTTACTGAATTAAAATTACAATACTACATTGTAAAAATAATCTGTTACAAGTAAAACTCATCATACTCAAGTAAAAGTACATGTCAACATCATAGTATGAAGTACTGAAAGTAAAAGTACTCCTAATGCAGAATAGTCCTTTTCAGATTCATATGTTAAATTACTGAAATATAATTAGTGATGCTTTAATGTGTACGTCACTTTAATGTTGCAACCAACCAGGTCTCACTCCGAACATGGCGAAATGTGGCGCTTGGTCACTGATTTGTCAGACACAGAGGAACAAAGCCTGATACGCAGCTGGTCACTGTTATTCTGTCACAGCACTGAACGGGGTCAGAGGGGAACACAGCGGGACAATAATGTAAGTTAAGGGGTGAAAAGTCAGACTAGCGGGTGATGGGGTGGTGGATAGGTCCAACAACCACCAGCTTTCATCCGGGAGGCCGGTGTTCACTTCCTGTAAGACTTCCTTCTTTTTCCTAAACCCGATCATGTGTGTGTGTTGTTGTACCGACGTAGTGCTTTTATTTTGAAAGAGACTGTGTGCAAACTGTTGACACGTCGTCCCAGAACGTCAACAACCAACACACCCAGGGTACCTTGGACGTCATATGTGGACGTGGAAAGACCATGACCAAACGTGGACATATGACGAGGTCACAGTGAGGATGATGATGGTTTTCTGATTGACATGAGGGCCTCATACAGCCCCACCTCAAAAGATCCAAACTGTCCCTTTAGCTTTTCTGTCTACACCTCCATCACTGTGTGTGTGTGTGTGTGTGTGTGTTCTCGATAAAGGTCAGACGTGATTGAATCTGACGAGATGACGTCTCGACATAACGAGCTGTGATGATTTAGTGAAATGTCACCAATTCCAGCTGAATCAGCAGACGCAGATCGAGAGAAGGAAAATGAGAGTCTGAGGAGTAAAGACGAAGTCACAGAGGAGGCAGAGGATGAAGAGGAGGGCTGTGATGAAGGGCAGAGAGACACAGGGACACACTGGGAAGCAGAGGAACTACGGCAGTGTGTTTAAATGTTGCTGCCTGTCAGTTATTTTTAGGTCACACACATCCAGCCTGCTCAGCATGAAGGAAACACACACACTAGTGCCACCTGCTGACTGTACGTTTGGTGTGTAGACAGCTGCCAGGTGTGTGTGTGGGTGTGTGTGTGTGTGTGTGTGTGTGTGTTGCTTCCAGTTTTTGTGCTCAGCTTGGCAGCAGACGCTCTCTGAACTGAAGATGAAACTTTTACTCACATACTTCTCAGTAAAACTACAGTTTCATCTAATCTAATTTAATTTCAGTGTATTTTCCAAAATGACAGTGTTCCTTTAAAAACTATAGCTCCCTACAGGCCCCAGATCTTTAGGCATCTTCTAACCAATGTGTGGTTTTCATATTGTGCTGTCAGCAGGATGGCAGACGCGTCTGAAAGGAAATCTGATCATATATAATAATAAATGTTCTGTGTGTCTCTGCAGGCTGATTGAATCCCTCCTCTGCGTCGTGTGTGTGTGAGCTGGACTGAGCGCTGTGAGCAGACCAAAGGTAAACAGCTTTAAAACCACTCTTATCGTTTCATATCTCGCTGTCACATGTGGAAACTTCTGTTCTGTGTTTGTGCTGATCTCTGCTCCATCTTTGATAGCGTTCACTTTACAGAGTCGTGCACTCTGTCAAACTATGTGGCCGAAAGTATACGGACCTTTTGGCTGCTTCTTGTCTCAGGCTGTTGGGGCGCTTCGGTTGAGGCCTTAATTTCCAATTAAGAAAAATCTCAATGATACAAAACACAATTTTATTAAAACAGCAGCGTGCTTCCATCTTTGTCCCAATCATTAGAGAAACCACCTTTTATGTTTCAAAATGACAGCGACTACATTTTCATACATATTCCACTATTATTCTGAATATCACTGTCCATCCATTTCAACTACTTATCCAAAGCCGGGTTAGTGGGAGCAGCAGGCTGAGCAAAGTATTCCAGACGTCCCTTACCTCAGCAACGCCTCCCAGCTCCTCCTGGAGGATCCCGGGGGTTTGTAATCCCTCCAGTGTGTTCTGGGTCTGCCCTGGGGCCTCCTACCACTTTGACATGCCAGGAACACCTCTAACAGGAGGCGCCCAGGAGGATCCTGATCAGATGTTGAACCACCTCAACATGAAGGAGCAGCGGCTCTACTCCGAGCTCCCTCCAGATGTCTGACTCCTCCCCCTATCTCTAAGGCTGAGCCCAGACACCCTACAGAGGAAACTCATTTCAGACGCTTGTATCTGTGACCTCATTCTTTCAGTCACTACCCAGAGCTCATGACCATAGGTGAGGGTTGGGACGGAGATGGACCAGGAAATCGAAATCGCCTTCAGGCTCAACTCCCTCTGAACCACGACGAACCGGCAGTAAAACCACTGATCCATCTCATGCTCCATTCTACCCTCACTTGTAAACAAGACCCCGAGATACTTGAACTCCTTCACTTGGGGCAGTAACTCTCTCCCAACCCTGAGGGGGCAATCCACCATTTTCCAGCAGAGAACCATGACCTCAGACTGGGAGGTGCTGACTCTCATCGCCTCCTGAGTATGACAGTATTCAGATTTTAATACGTGTCATGATAACAGCATGTTCACTTTGGATATTGCGAATGAGGCCGTATTCCAAATGTAGCATTTTCTGAATAGGATGTTGGATGTGTCAGTATTCGAGTTTTAGGAGCGTTCGTCGGGCATGTACGCAGCACGTTCAGATAACGCATCTCAGATGAGATTTTTAGAGCAATTTCTGACACACAGCCTCTCGCTTGTTTACCGTCAGCTTCGTGCATTGTACACAAACCAACTCGTCAACAGTTTGCAAGGTTGCCCAAAAGAGGAGCCCACATTTCTGGTCAGGAGGAGAATCACACCTTGTTTTAAACATTATTTAAGACTTGGATATCAGCAGGTTTTTGGATGTGCGCAAATATCCCAACACTAACTTTTTCAAGGCCCTGATCCCAGAGAAAGCTTTTTGCAGAAGGGGGCGGCTTTTGTAAAAGTTTTTAATGAGAATTAAACTTTTGCTCATTGTTTTTGTGCTGCTACGACCCTCACGTTTCTGCGCTCTAGGCGCCTGTTGTTTATGCCGGAGCGCTCTGAACTTGTCGAGTTGAAAAAAAACTTCAGCTCAGAGCAGAACACCGCCCCACGTCATCCCTGCTTTTCCCCCATTGTCCAATGGGATGATTTGAGAGGCGGGGCTTCTGTGGTGGTCACGACAAGAAGTTTACAGTTGGTAAACAATGGAGGAGAAACTGGTGGTAGTGGTTGCTGGATACCCAGAGCTATACGACTTTACAAAGCACAGTTAGCACCATCTCAATAGAAAACAGCAGATAAGTGCAGTACTGTAAACGTCCATGATGGAGGAGAAGCTCCTGGACCAACTGGTGGTACTCCCCATGATCCAGCCTCTTTTTTAGGGTCTCATGTACCCACACAGATCTCTGTTTATCTGCTGACAGCCTCTCACCCTCAACCAGAGCTACAGACAGCACCCTCTGCCTCAACATGGCAGCAGCTACACACTGATTACTGCAGGATACATACAATGAATAAACAGTACATTGATTACATGGGAATGTTAGGAGTGATGCGGTGGTTGCCTGGCAACAATAAAAAAACACAGCAGGCATCTTTTTTACTAGTGGCATTGGGTTAAAAGAAAAAGGCAGTGCGGCACGTCCCATGTGACGAGGGCCCAAGATGGTGGTTAAAGGAATAAAAAAAGAGGCTGTGTTCTTAAGGTTCGGACACATCCTGGAACAAGTGATAGCCGTGGCGTGTTTCCATATTTTGATGTAATTAATTGGAATATCCCTGGCTGCGTGTAAACAGGAATGTTAGTGGTTATAATCTTTTAAGTGTCCACATACTTTTGGCCATATTGTGTATTTCGAAATGTTTCCAAAATGTTCGGATTGCTGCTGTTACTGTCATTACTGTTTCCGCTGCTTGTAGACCACCTCTCGAGCCACCCTCTGTCAGTCCCTGGCTGTAATGTTATTTAAAGTGGTCAGTGGGGTCTGGAGAGGTTCGAGCTGACATCTGGTTCAGACATACTCTCTAACATTCGCTGTTATCCCACAGTGTTCATAGCTGAGGCCACAGCATACCCAAAGCACAGCATATTTTTCTATTAACGTCCCGTATATCAGTTCCTCTCTTTCAGTCCGTAAATATCAGGACAGCGCTCATCTGATGGTTACAGAGCAGAGGTTTCCAAAATAAATGTTCTTGTAGTAACTTTATGACAATTAATCACTCCCAGCCTCTTCTGGGCTTCTGGGTTTTTATGCTCGTGTTCCATCCCTGTTGAGATCTGTGGAAAACTAAATGTCTCTGTGGCGAGAGGCTCCAACGTTTACCCACAGCCAACTCCTGAGAGCCAGAAATATAAATCTGTGGTCAGCGCAAACTAATTCCTGGATACTTAACACACAGCTCATGTCATTTTATGTAACGGCCTGAAGGGCTTGGTATAAATACTGGGAAGTGACATGATACTCTCTGTGTGTTGGAACTTTTCTTTTTGTCAGAGTAAAGTTTCTGTGCCGTCTCCAAAAGCCAACAACAGCTTACCGTTAAATAAACTCATGTTCGTGAGTTGTGCCAAATGTTCCCCGAGGGTATCAGTCAGCGGTCATTACAAAATAATATATTTAAGCAGTGTTACAGGAGAGTGTGTGCTTTGTGTTCATGTTGAGGGGCAGCTAGCTCTCAAGATAAAAAACCGTTTTGTGACTGTTGTTTCTGTTTACATGAAAATACAGAGGCTCAGACTAATACCTGGAAAAGAATCAGTCACCTCAGACTCCCTTATGTAATGAAACCTAGTTTACTACTCCAGCAAGTAGGTCGAACCATAGTAATGACCTGCAGACCTGTTTTCTAGTCCCTATAGAGTCCGCCAGCCAACATGAGCTTCATACTTTGAAGATTTTCAGGTTTCCCAAACTAAATAAATACCTCACATATAAACACAGAACTGCTCAGTTAGCTCGGTCTGGTTACGACGAACATATCTGCTAAAAAAATAATTCTTCCATAAACAGTTTTAGCTCCTACATACACAAACTTCACATATATATTTAAGCTAGCAGCACTGTGTCACAGCTGATGGAGGACGCCAGATGTTTCCAATCATTCAGGAGCAGTCTAAAGTCCAACAGTCAAAATTAATTAAAAAAAAAAAGATGTAATCATTTCCAAAATTGACATCATGTTTTTATATAACAACATCCTGCTTCAGTCCAATTCTGATGTCACTAAGCCTTTTTAAAAACAACTCTTCACTGCGGTCACTCCGACTGTCTGCACTCCAGGGAGGCTCCTGCACTGACGAACGCCATAAATTATATGAATTAAAGAAAGTTGATTTAATAAAAAATAAGACCAGCTCATTTAATCCGATGAATCACTGAGCCTTTATAAGTATGTTTGAGAATTTCTGCCAATGCAGTGGTTCAGTTTAAGTTCTGAAATTGTTTTATTGAAGTTAATTATTCTATAAATGTTCCTGCAACAGCTGCAGACACAGAGAGGAGCATCTGTTCATCAGATATCCTAATAACACATTTTTAGGAGGCTTTTTGCTCCTCAGCTTCTCCGCTAATTTTAAATAAAGAACCAAAAATGTTTCAGATATATCAGTTTAATAAATGTTGACTTCCACTGTGCTTATATTAACATATTGATGGGAGAAAGTTTGACCCATGCTTACCAACATATTGGAGGATGGGACATTGGTGACACAGGTGGTGAGGTGGAGCCCGACTGTAGACTTTGTTGAGTATTTTTTGGTGAATGCTAATTTTTAGATTTTGTCTGTACGTACATTTTTAATATGGATCCTACACAAGCGTTTTAAAATTAATGAGACCTCAGGCTTGTGAGGAACCATCAGTTGTAACGAGGTCTTCACTGTGTGTGTGTGTGTGTGTGTGTGTGTGTGTGTGTGTGTGTGTGTGTGTGTGTGTGTGTGTGTGCGTGTGTGTGTGCGTGTGTGTGTGTGTGTGTGTGTGTGTGTGTGCGTGTGTGGGATGCTGCCCTGTTATCACTGGGCTTTGCAGTGAGTTTAGCTGCACACATGCTGCAGCTGCAGTACTGATGATCATATCAAAGCAGTGTGTGTGTGTGTGTGTGTGTGTGTATACATATAAATATACACAGTGTGTGGTTGTGGGTATTTATGTAGGAGTGGCTCTCGTTTATTATAAGGAGCTGTAAAGGTTTGGCGACATAAAGCAACGTACAGATATATATAGTAATGTCTAATCATGACAGATGTGAGTGAAGCTGCAAACATCATGGAGCAGAACACACGAGAATATATTTGTTCTTAGAATCTATGTTTTTAAGAACGATACTCTTTGTTAGTTACTCAGCGTTTTCAGCCATGATGTAGTAGCACAGTAAATCCAGAGAGACATATCCCAACAACATGAGAGTGGACTGTCATGAAAGTGCTGCAGGGTTCAGACTGCATCATACTGTTGTAACACGTTACAGTGATAATATTAAGGTAATATATTACCCCCAACACTGCTGAAACCGTTTTCTGTACCAGTCTGTAAACATGTTTAGTTCTGCTGTAAAGTTGGACATTGTAATACGGGGCTCTGTGGGGACTGACTCGCTCTTGGAGCCAGCCTCTAGTGGACATTTGAGGAACTGCGATTTTTGGCACTTTGCACCATGTTCACTTTTCAGACCCGACAGTAAAGGTAGATTTGTACTTTTGCATCAGCTCTATGCAGAGCCTACACTGTTGTGAGCATGTATGTGTGTGCGGTGGTGTGTCTGTGTCACTCTGCAGTTACACCTCCAAACCACCAGTTGGCGGTGGAGTTTCTGTGAAGTGCTGTAAAGTTTAGACAATTCAAAACACACATTAAACACACATTAAACACACACTAAACATGGCTTAATAGAGTGTGCCAGGGCTGACGTCAAAAAACATTGCGTTTTGGATTATGTCAGAAAATAAGCTGTGTGGCTAACACAAGTTTATGATACTTACAGGCTTTGTTCAGCGAGATAATCTTCACATATGAACACCTTTCATACCGCCTTTGAAGCTTACATGCAAATGCCAGAAGTAAAAAGCTAACGTTAGGCTTTAACGGACTACATGACTACTCCACGGTCACATGACTCTTGACGTCACCGCCACTAAGCTTTCAACTGATTTCGGCCGCTTTATTTTAAAAACATTGTATAATGGGGAAATCGGACTGTTGAAGCTAAATAAGAAGCTGTATTGGCGGACTGCCAGCACTCTCGCCTGTTCGGGGGTGATGACGTTTAATGTCCCAGACAGGGTTTGTAGTCGTATTGAGCAACTTGTTAGCAACCGCCTTTTTT